>NC_051849.1:141092529-141395559 GCF_905115235.1 Hermetia illucens | reverse complement strand
AAATATTCCGTACTTTTTTTTTGTAAGCTGTTAGTCCTAAATCTTCGTTTATTGTGAGAGACATTAAATTCTTCGATATTTCCACTCCACGGACATGATTTTTTGTTTATGCTTCGTGTTCCGTCGGATTCCACCCCACCCTTATCCCATTGCGCAACAAAAGAAACTAGTGCTCTAGTGCAAATATTACTAGACGTCACTAACATTGGCCTAACTGTTAAAATTTGATAGCTATAAAATTTTAACGAATTTAGAGATATTCAAAATTGTAACAATATTTATGGGAGTGCTATGTACATGGAATTGGAATTGCGTTTTTCTTGAATACTGTCAAAAACGTGGCTTTCCCACATCACAATGTTCCACTCCCTCAATCATTTAATCACAGATTTGATATCCTTTTCAGAAACTACATAAAATGGATATTTTTGCAATTGTAAAGGTCATCATCAACTGCGCAACAACCGGTATCCAGTCTAGGCCTGCCTTAATACGGAACTCCAGACACCCCGGTTTTGCGCCGAAGTCCACCAATTCGACATCCCTAAAAACAGTCTGACGTCCTGTCCTACGCCATGGCTCCATTTCAGGCAGGGTCTGCCTCATCTTTTTTTCTACCATACTATTACTGACCTTATAGACTTTTTTGGCTGGATCATCCTCATCTATACGGATTAAGTGACCTGCCCACCGCAACCCATTGAGCCGGATTTTATCCACAACCAGACGGTCATGGTATCGCTCATAGATTTTATCGTTATGTAGGCTACAGAATCGTCCATCCTCATGTAGGGGGCCAAAAAATTCTTCAGATGATTCTTCTCTCGAACGCGGCCAAGAGTTGACAATTTTTTTGGTAAGAACCCAGGTTTCCGAGGAATACATAAGAACTGGCAAGATCATAACCCTATACAGTAAGAGACGTTTAGAGCGAAACAGTTTTTGTAAACTGAAATAGGCTCTGTTAGCTGCCAACAACCATGCGCAGATTTTCGTGATTTTCGACCCTAGATAGGAGAAATTTTCAACGGTTTCAAAGTTTTAGTCTCCTATCTTTATTGTTTTCGTTTCACCAGTGCGATTCTATGTTGTTCGTTCTTTGGTTTGTGGGTCATCATCACTTCGAAGATATAACTGTTTAAATTTTAAAGAAATTTCAAAATCGATTTTTTTTTTATAAATATCAATATTCAAATGACATGTAAAAATTATGTGCTTAATTGTGGAAAATCTAGGAATATTACATATTAAATGCGAGAAAACGTGTTTTCGATATTGAGCGTATGGAACCGAAAAATGCGGCGTACAATCAAATAAATTTCTCCATCGGCTCGACTTAGGACAATAAGCAAATAGGATGGTTGGCATGTCATGAAGCCGCGATACTGCTATTTATTACCTTTTTCCGTTTTTGTGATAACTCTGCCATATAATTTTGGTCATCTTAACCTATGTCACTTGTTACAAATGCTATCAACGATGACTAAAACATAGTCATCAAACACACGTCAACTTTCAGCAAGCATCCTTCAGTACCTACCTGCACTCATGCTTCATTTTTTTTTAAATTAACATTGTAAGCTCGGATTGTGATAACGCCGTTCAGAGAACAATTATTAGGCCTATATTTTGTTTTAGGGGTAAAATCTGTATCAAAGTTCAGGTCTCTAAAAACTACGCTAATGCCTTCGAAAAAAGGTCCTACTAAACACTTATACGCTATACCATCTTTATTCACGTAAATTTACGCAAAACGCTAATGCTGAATATTTTTTTTTTATTCTATAGGTTCAACCTTCAGCCATAACCCTCCTTTAGGAGTTAAAATCGGAATTGTTCTTGCAAACTCCATAACTTTTGGTGTTTTACTGCATGGTGTGAACCGGTAGTTCTTTAGCAATGATACTATGCCAATTCGAGATTGCATCTGTCCAAATTTTGCTCCAATGCAATTTCTGGGACCATCACCAAATCCCAAAAATGCTACAGGATGGCGTCCTTGCATTTCCTCTGGTGTGAAACGCTCTGGATTGAAAACTTCCGGATCCGGCCAAATATTAGGGTCGCGATGAATTGAAAATGTAGAAATAATGACGTTGGTACCCTTCTCTATTACTATATCCGAATTGGGAATTTCATAGTCACAAAGACATTTTCTTGGAAGCACAGTGGCTGGAGGATACTTCCGTATAGATTCTGTAAAATAAAAAAATAAGATTAAAGATTATATTAAATACACTTTTGTAACTTCAAGAAAAAGTAGCTTCCAAAGGGACTTTCGAAGAAACTATTGCAAGACTCAATAAGATGGGATTTTTTGGAAACACGAACTAATCGGGCAAAGAAATATAGACAAAATCAAATGACTGTATCAACCATGAAATTTGGGTGCCAAAGTAGAAACGATATATTTATCCAGAGAAGCCTCATCAGGACTCAGGCCACGATTTATCCTCCTAAAATATAAAATATAACACACTTTCAAATCTGTAGCCAAAAAACGATTGAATAGAGATGGTATAAGTTTATTTAATACGCCTTTAGTATTCCTTCTCTGCATCAAGACGGCATGCACATCCATTTTGCCTATGAAATTAATGCCTATGTACATACATATTATTGACATAAATATTGTACACGAAAGCACACATAGATACAAACACGCCCATCTTCCTTGATAAAGATCAGATACTCTGATACCCGCCGTTTTCAGATTGGTCTTTGAAAAGACACACTCTGTCGTAATCCAATAGAGAAAAATGGTCGATAAATGATTACTAGCCTTTTCGGATTACGAATATGGAATTCGTCCAACCACTCGGAAAAATGACGACCATATTCCATGCAGCAATATGCCATTTCATTGGCAGCAGAAGAATGTCTGCGAGAAAAATATCGGGGTCGCACCATTCGAATCTGTTCCGACAGTCGGGCGGTATTATCAGCAGTAAACAGCAGTTGCTACTGAAACTTGGCTGCCTGAACGAAACATTCCTGATGTGAGTCCCGGGGCACTCAAAAATCGCTGATAATGAGGATACTGACAGATTGGCTCGACAAGGTTCTGTATCCACAATGGTGGGGCCGCGGACCTTCGATACCGCTAGGTTTAGGTCGAAGTATAGGTATGGTTTGATTAATAAAAGGAAAACCGAAAATGCTTTCTTTACTAATCACCTTTAGCGACAAGCAGGCGGGGCTATTCAGACTACAATGACTTGTGCCTCCTATTTTTTTGAAGAGGCTTGGTCGTTTTTCGGGAGAAATAGTGACATTATCCTCCCAGACCGTATTCATATTTGCTGTTCGTTAGTTATTCCCTAGTGTGTGAACTCCAGAATTATTTTAGGTGTTAACTGCTTCTAATTAGGTTATGTTAGCCAAATTTCACAAAATTTTATATGTCGTTGCGCTTGTAAATAATACACAAAGGAATAATAATAAAATAATATAATCCTTCAGACTGAAAAAGTCAGAACAGAATACTGCCCCACACGCACTTAGCACTTTATTATTATTTAAATTTGACCAATTATTGCAAGTGGTAATTACGGTTTAGAGAAATTAAATCATTTCGTTTCACCATTTTCTTGTGCCGAGAAGATTCATTTATCCGCAAATTTAATTAACATATACATATACGCACACATGCTTGCCCCCAGTAATTGATACTGATATTCAAATAATTAAAAAAAAGGAGAGTGAAAGTGTCTGCATGAACGCCGCTGTTCATATAAATTCATTTTATACATATGATTATGACGTCATACACGCCCTAGAGTGCAATAAATTTACCTGAAATGCAAAACTTTGTTAATAATAGTTGGAGAACTTTCCAGAATTATGTCCTATATTATCCCCTAAACTGGTGGCCAATTATGGGGGGGGGGGGTTTGGACAAATTTCCAAAGTATGCTAATATACTTTTATAACATCCCCGGAAGGGGATGTATTTTGAGGCCTAGGTTTCATATAGATGCATTACCGTGATTTTTTTCAGATTTTCGGTTAGATAACTTCTCAGAACGAGACCTGTTTCACTTTTTGGGGCAGACATTTTGAATCTTCACTCCCCTATGTTTTATTCAATATCAGAAATAAAATCAGTTCCGGAAAGTACTAATCGAGCTCTTTCATTTATTACTCCAATTGACCATATTCTGTAAAAAAATGTTACACGCCCTCTTTGCATGTATGCGGAGCTCCGCTTCAAACTCAACACAAAAGGGCACAGACCACATGTTCTCACCAAATTTCGTGACAATTGGTTCAGCCGTTTCCGAGAGAATCGGGCGCGATAGATGGACAGATAGACATTGAATCGATTTTAATAAGGTTTCATATTCCGCACGGTGTCGTTTCAGTTTATGTCCAACTAAGGGGTTACTTTATTCCTTTTATGGTAGTGGAATACTTTCGGCGAAACCGCTACTCGTTTGTGCGATTTTATGGCAAATTTGACATATTTCATTCATTTTGTCATTTATAAAAACGTAAAATTGCCAAATAACTAATGCGTCTCGATTTTCATTGAAAAGCACTCAAATTTAATTAAAGAAATGATGAACTTCAGAAAGTACTAAATTAATATCAAAGCTACCTAAAAGGACAACACTGTTGAGCACCTTGGTTTTGGTGACGTTTATTTTCAGTCAGTATTGCCTCTCTTTCCAAATCCACATCCACTTGGCCAAGGTCCATCATTCAGTGAGAGAGCAAACAGATGTCATCAGCGTGTCGAAGTATTGAACTATGGTGACACAGTCCATTGAACTCCTATTTGACCTCCGGGCAAGGCAGCATGAAGAACATCTTCGATAACCAGAAGAAATAATATCGGTGAAAAAATGCAACCTTGGCGGACTTTGGTTTGGACCTCAAATTGCTCGGAGATTTTACCTCGATGTAGTACGTGACATGGTACGCCATCTGATAATAGCTATTAGTTTTTCCGGAATGCTCCTCCTGTGTAGAGCACGCCAGATACATTACCTCTTCATGCTATCGAAAACTTTCTCAAAATCGATGAAGAGCAGCAGAAGCGAATATCTCAACTGTTCAAAAATAATCGATAGTTTGTCGATGTGGTCAATGTAGAATAATCCAGAGTGCCAGCATGCTCTTTTTAAGGTTTTGTGTGAAACAAAACCTTATTAGAATCGAGACGGTGTCTGTCTGTCCGTTTGACCGTCTGTCTGTCTGTCTGTCACACCCGATTTATTCGGAAACGGCTAGACCGATTGTCACGAAAATTGGTGAGAGTATGTAATATGGTGTTCCCTTTACATGTAGTAAGTGGCGCCATCTTGTGTTACGTTTAAGGGGGGGCTCCCCATACATGTGAATGGAAGGTGCAAATTTTTTTTTCGAAGAATGTTGCCATGTGGGGTATCAAAGGTCTCAATTAGTGCTTTTCGAAACTGATTCCATATTTGATATTGGGTGAAACATAGGGGAGTGAGGGCTCAAAAAATGACCCCCGAAAAGTGTAACAGGCCTCGTTCTCAGAACCTATCTAGCCGAAAAATCTGAAAAAAATCACAGTAGTGCATCTCTACGAAATCTAGGCCTCAAAATATATCCGGTTCCGATATCTGCACAAATGAAGTTAATAATAGTATATTTCCACATTTTAGAAATTTACCCGGCAACCCCCCTTATGTTCATCCCAAAAGTACAAAATGGCATGCGTATAATGAAGAACATAATGCATAAGCTAGTCAAGTTTGAAGAAAATCCAACTATTATTAACAAAGTTATAGGGAGTAAAACTTTACCATTTTTTGTGAATTTCGTGCACTCTTCAACCTGCATGACGTCATCGTCACATATCAATTCGTCAATACCACAACCAAATGAGTTCTTATGAATGGATCGCGAAGAATTATTTTGTTTTAGTTTTTTAGTCATTTGTATATGAATATCAATTGTGTATGTAGGTATATAGTACATGCGTGCTAATGAACTTTGCGGGTAGTGCCTATTCAGATAGATATAAGAAGTAAATCGGAAATATGGGTACGATCAATTTATATACGTGCATATATGTGTACAGTATTGGGAAATAGGCAGTTTGTTTGTTTAGGATGAGCGTAATATCTATGGCTGTAATATGTACGTATGTCTCGTAGTTTGGAAAAATATGAAGGAATATATTGGGTTTGTAGCTATATACGGATAGGAAAATATGCGTTGAAATTTCTTACATAAGATGAACACAAAACCTTTATACCCGAAGCGCGAGCTTCCGGTATTCCGACTTGTTTAATCAAGCTGAGATATTGTTTAATGATATGTGTTTGAGAATTATTTTAGATATTATCTTTGCAGCACGCAGATACCCCTCCAATTGCTTCCAATTGAATCTTAATACTCTTTCCCTTTTTTCACTCTCTGGGAAAGATCTCGGATTCCCAGGATTTCTGTATAAGTGGGACTATTAGATCTGCAGCAGCTACAAGTTCAACTACTATGTATGCGGGGAGAACGTCGAGACCAGCGTTTTTTCCGTATGAATACATTAATGGCCGAGATGATTCCTCTTCTGTTGGAAGGAACAGTGCGTATCCGTATGTTACGGTGACTAGTCATTTCATCCACAAGAAGAGGAAATTCACCGGATGTGGTACGGTTAAGAACCGTAGTGTAGTGTTCCTTCCATCTCTTCAGCTGCTCATCATCGGGGCTGAGGAGTCATTCGTTAATGTTGGTCACAGGATCAACAAAAAATTTGCGACCACATGCAAATTGTTTCGTAATGCGGTATACACTATGCAAAATCATTGCATCCTACGATATCCTTCAATTCCATAACCAGTGCAATAACAAATGCCTTTTGTCATGGCGCACACTGGTTGAACTTTCCGGTATTTGGAACAATTCCGATTTTCGAGTGTGACACGCTCACCATCACTCGCAGCAGTAAATAGAGCCTCCAATTCCTTTCTTTCATCGATCCGCTTCCACCAACCCTTGCATACCACTGTTGAATGACAGTTGGAAAATACAAGTGTTGAATGTTGAATTTGGAGATCGCAACTCTCCAACCCTGTGAGGAGTATCAGACGCTATCCGCAAGTGAAGGTGAGCGAGAACCAGATGGTGATCCTTTTCAAGGCCGATGTCAGTGCTTTTCTTGGTAGGAACATTCAGAAGATCCCAAAGTGGCCAAATTAATTGCTCATATGGTACCTATCAGTTGAAATTCAACTGACCTTTTTTTTTGTCCGGACAATGTGCCTCCAATAACGATGCAAGTTGCACAGATCTATAAACCTCCCATAATTATCGTTACAGTCTGTAAGACCGTTTTTCCTCATCACACGTCCGAGCAACGTGTTGTCAGATCTCACCTTGGCAGTCAGATCACTCATCCCGATCACAATGTTACCTTTTGGAAACCTCTCTTGAACTGCGTATAAGTGCCCGTAGAAAGCATCCTTCCATTATATCGGAAATCACCGTTGGTGCATAGCGATATATAATTGAAATACTCCTCAACCTGCACAAGAATCCCCACTAAGATGTGGGGAGCCATAAACAGCTGTGCAACATCTATTGTTATGGCAGATATTGCTATGTGCTTGCAGCCATGCGGTCGCAAAGATGCTTCCACTCCGGGGTATGCCATGCAATACAACCCACTATCCCATGGAGGTAGTTGAAGCATATTGCCGGGAATAACAATCGGTGACACATAGGGGGGTAGGGCATAACATGGCCCCACTTGAGGGCATAATTTGCTATTAAAGGGCTGGCCCCACTTGCCATTTTGAAAAAATCAGTTTTATGGCATTTTTGTTTAAAATTCAACTATCTGAAAATTCCTGCAAAATTGCAAAATCCGAATAAAGTTGGCTGAGATATGATCTTTGAAAGAGAAGAATCCTTACCGTAAACGACGTGAAGTTGAAACTTTGAACGTGACCAGAATTACTCGAAAACTACTGAACCGATGTTGTTGAAAGGCTTATTCACTGCATATTTTTTTAAATCCTACTCACAAATACTAGCTATTACTCTTATTTAAATAGATCCACCAACATTCTTTGGTTCAGATGATCCAGTTCAGCACAATTTTGGTCACCGCAAAACATAAAAATTAAAATACATTTTTTTCGAACCCCAATGGTAACATAATGGTGAAATATGAAAAAAATACTAAAAGTTATTCAATTACGCACTTTAAGATGATGAAAATGACCATTTTTTTGCGCAACAACTGGGGTTGACACTTTAAAGTTTATAGGAACAATTTCATGTCAGAGACTTTTTCCATTCATACACAGCTAAAAATACTAAATGGTCTTTCATATATTTCCAAAGATCTACATATTAAAGCCCTAAGCACACAACTATTAGGTTGTTGCATATGAAATGGCCGATTTGGCAATCAAATGAAGTTGGTTGCGATTTTGCTGTATCAAAGCACGACCAGTTGGCGCTTTTGGTGTCGGATAATGAAGTATAAATACTCCTCCTAATCAAGGAGTCATTTCAGTTTTGACCATCGTTGTGATAACAGTGAATAAAAAGGAAAAAAGGATGGAAAAGAGCCATTAGTATTAGTTCAAACTCGGTCATAGAGCAGCGGAGGCGACCAGGAACATTAACAGCGCATTTGGAGCTGATACGGTAAGCGAACGAACCACACGACGGTGGTTCGAAAAATTCCGGTCAGGCGAAGTAAATCTTCAAAGTGAGCCACGTGAACAACCAGAACCATCGATTGATAACGACGAGTTGCCTGTGCTAGGCAAATCCGACACACGTCAGTCTATGAGAGACATTGCAGAGAAACTGGGCATACACTATTCGACAGTTTCCCGGCACTTGCAACAACTTGGAAAGGTGAAGCAAGCAACAGAAGCAACCCCTTTTTGCACAGAATAGTGACATGTGATGAAAAGGGGATATTATACGACAATCGTCGCCGATCAGCACAATGGCTAGATGCTGATGAGCCAACGAAGCATATGCCGAAACCGAGCCTCCATCCGAAGAAGGTAATGATGACTGTTTGGTGGTCTACACCTGGAGTTATCCACTATTCTTTTTTGGAACCTGGAGAAACGATAAATGCACAGAAATACTGTGCCCAACTCGAGGAAATGCACCAAAAATTGAGTATTCAACGGCCGAGATTGGTTCACAGAGATGGTGTGATACTCCTTCACGACAATGTACGACCTCATGTACCCAGAACAACGGTTCAAAAGTTAAATAAATTGCAGTATGAGACTCTGCCTCATTCACCATATTCACTGGACCTTTCGCCAACCGACTACCACTTTTTTAAGCATTTGGATAATTTTTTGGTAGAAAAACAATTTAGGAACGAAGAGGCTGTCAAAATTGCCTTCGACGAATTTATCAACACCCGATAGTTGGACTTCTACGAAACTGGCATACATGCTCTTGAATCTCGCTGGGAGAAGTATTTTGAATCGACTGGCACCTATTTTGATCAAATAAATAAATTTTTGTAAGCTTTACAGTCGTTTCAAATTTTAGTACAAAAAGGCCATTTCATTTGCAACAACCTAATATATTCTACTACCTCATACTGATGCATACACTCCGCGGGTAAAACGAATTGAATGCCGCTGATGCTAACGTACACATATACACATATATCTATTTAAATTGGGCACTACCCGCCACTCCATTAACATATACATACCATACATTATGTGTGTCAGCCACGACTGATTGAGGTTAATATACAAATAACTAAAAAAAAGCTAAAATGATAAAAATAAGATATTCACATGTTTCCTGCTGTTCAGATAAGCCCACTTTATATGACGACGATGTCATATCCATCTTAGAATACAATCGATTCATATAAAATACAACACTTTCACCACCTATATATTTGTTCATAATAGTTGAATTTTCTTTGAACTTTTCCACATTAAACGTAAAGAAAAACAAGTCGGGATACCGGAAGTCGGGCGCTTCATGTATTAAAGGTTTTGCGTTCACCTTGCGTGAGAAACTCGATATGCACGATTTTCCATTCGTACATAGCTAAGGATACAAAGCATTCCGTCATATTTTGCCAAATCCCAAGATACACATGTACATACAAATCAATAACATAAATACTGTGTTCACTGTGTGTTACATACACATGTCTACCTGGAGTAATTGACATTGAAATGCAAATAACTAAAAAAGTCAAAAAAGGAAAACTAAAACGTTCCCATTGAACCCGCTGTTCATATAAGTTCACTTTATATGATGGTGACGTCATGCATGTCTTGGGTGCAATAAATTTACGCAAAATGCGAAACTTTGACCTTCTATAACTTTGTTAATAACATTCGGATTATTATGTCCTATGTTATCGTCTATCCTCAAGTTCCTCCTCCTCCTACGATAAACGGGGTATATTTCCAAAACCTGGTAATATACTATAATTAACTTTATTTGTACAGATATCGAGATGGGGTGTATTTTGAGGCCTAGATTTCATATAGTTACATCACTGTGATTTTTTTCAGATTTTTCGGTTGGGTAGGCTCTGAGAACGAAATCTTTTTCACTTTTTGGGGTACACATTTAATGCCCTATCTCACCTATGTTTCATTCAATATCAGAAAAAAGATCAGTTTCGAAAAGCGCTAATTGAGCCCTTTCATTTGATACCCAACATGGCCATGTTCTGTGAAAACAAAAAGTTACACCGTCCTTTCGCATCAATGGGGAGCCCCCCTTCAAATTCAACACAAAATAACGCCGTCCGCTGCATGTAAACCGACACACAAACCACATGTTCTCCCCAAATTTCACACCAATTGGTTCAGCCGTTTGTGAGTAAATCCAGAGTGACAGACAGAGAGACGGACAGATATATATTGAACCGATTTTAATAAGGTTTTGTCTTTGCATAAAACATTCGTAATCTATGAAAATTACCAATTTCATGCACTATAACTTTGCTGGTTTCAATACGATTACCGTGAAACTAGCCAGTATCATACGATATATTATCAGCTGCATTACTGCAAAATTGTGCGTCCGCGTGGAAAGTTTTCAAGTAAAGTGGCAAAATATAGTAATATCATCATCATCATCAACGGCGCAACAACCGGTATCCGGTCTAGGCCTGCCTTAATAAGGAACTCCAGACATCGCGGTTTTCCGCCGAGGTCCCCCAATTCGATATCCATAGAAGATGTCTGGCGTCCTGGCGTACGTCATCACTCCTTCTTAGGCAGGGTCTGCCTCGTCTTCTTTTTCTACCATAGATATTGCCCTTATAGACTTTCCGGGTGGGATCATCCTCATCCATACGGATTTAGTGACCCGCCCACCGTAACCTATTGAGCCGGATTTTATCCACAACCGGACGGTAATGGTTTCGCTCATAGATTTCGTCATTGTGTAGGCTACGGAATCGTCCATCCTCATGTAGGGGGCCAAAAATTCTTCGGAGGATTCTTCTCTCGAACGCGGCCAAGAGTTCGCAATATAGTAATATTCTATTATTAACTTTATTTGAGCAGATATCGGAATGGAATGTATTTTAGGCATAGATTTTGTATAGATGCACAGTTGCAATTTTTTCCAG
This sequence comes from Hermetia illucens, assembly GCF_905115235.1. Taxonomy (NCBI): domain Eukaryota; kingdom Metazoa; phylum Arthropoda; class Insecta; order Diptera; family Stratiomyidae; genus Hermetia; species Hermetia illucens. The sequence goes on along the minus strand of NC_051849.1, from coordinate 141,383,981 downwards.
ATTTTTCTGTTGAATAGGTTCTGAGAATGAGACCTGTTTCACTTTTTGGAGCACACTATCCTGCGTTTCACCCAATACCAGAAATAAGGTCATTTTCGAAAAGTACTAATGGTGCCCTTCTATTTAATACCCCACATGACCATATTCTCTGAAAAAAAAATGTTTCCACATATATGGGAGCCCCTCCCCTACAGCCAACACAAAATGATGCAACTCATTGCTCATTGTGTAGCGGTTCAAAGACCACATCTTCTCACTAAATATCGTGGCAATAGCTCCAGGCTTTTTCGGAGTAAATCTCGTGTGACAGACGAACAGAGAAATGGGATTCTAAGAAGGTTTTGTTTCAAACAAGGCCTTATAAACGGAGTGGAATAAAAATTCCAAGCTTAAGAAAGATACTTTAGAGCGGACAATCAAGAGTACTTAGATAAACCGGCCATTGCGAGATTTTACATGGAGTATGATAAAATTTGGTATCCCACGTCCTGCGAGTCAGATACTATTTTGCCCATCAACTGGACAATTTTGTTATTGTAATAAACACCTGTTTGAATCGCACACTATCCAGTATAGAAACATGAAATACTTACCCTTATTTATATGATCAATGTAGGCCATTTCCTTCATAGCATCGTATGTAAATTCTCCCCCGTGTTTCTCCAAAACATCGTTTATCTCGTGACGGGCCCTTTCTTGAATTTCTGTGTTCATGGCCAACTCATAGAGAGTGTAAGTCATATTTGTGGAAGACGTTTCGAATCCGGCTAGGAAAAATATGAAAGCCTGGCCAGCAAGCTCTTCGAAAGTTAATTTGGTTGAGCCGTTCTTAGTTTCTTCAGTTATATTGCTTCCATTTTTCATTTGTATCAAAATATCCATAAAATCATTTCTCCTGACATTATTTTTCTCACGAAATTCAACAGTCTCACGAACAGCTCGCATGAAAAAATCATTTACGTCGTCGGGTATAATTTTCAAACCAAGCTTTCGAGATAAGTCCGGAAATTGTCTGACAAATGCTCGTCCTATAAGTCCATATCGGGTTTTTTCAAACGCAGTTCGTCCGGTTCTTCGGAATTCTGTGTCAGGGTCTTTCAAACTATTGCATTCGATTCCAAAGGCACAGGTTCCTATCACGTCTGTCGTGAATCTCGCCAGAAGGTCCTTAATTTCGACCTCTGATTGTGTCTTCAGTAATTTTCGCAATGCTTTGTGGAATTCGTCCATAATTTGTAATATAGTTGGATACATCAGTCTCATTTTTGCCGACGTGAAAGTTGGTGTTAGCTTTGATCGGAGCGGCTTCCATTCATGTACCTCAAGAGTAAGTAGGTTGGCTGATAATGGATCATCCCGTTGGTTAAAGAACATGCCACGATCAGAAAATTTGCTAAAGTCTTTGACCAGTATGTTATGGACAAGATCAGGATCGATCAGAACAAGAATCGGTTGGTTGTAGTAATACATGCCACCTACCGGTTGCTTTCCTTTAAACTTTCGATAAACCTCATTGAACACGTCCATCAAATGAAGTTGTTTTCCATTTTGACGTAACGAGCCGGAAGGAAATGTTGGCTCTAAACATGGGACTTTGCGTTTTGCCCAATGTCTGAACTGGATTTGAAAAACCACATAAACAGTAGTCAACATGGAGACTAGGATAGAGCCAATAATAGCGATAACTCCCATAATATACACCTTTGACGCACTCAATTTGCAAATAAAATAATAAACAACACAGGAAGATTGGGAACACTGGTAATTCCGCTTGGGCAGCCCACCGGGGCAAAGAAATTTCAGCAAAATTGCTGGCACATGGCCTAAGGAGTACTATCTTAAACACGTTGTGTCGTGAGGGTTAAATCGATAAAACTGCGATGATTTGAGATATGTGCCTTCAATCGTGGTGTCTAGTTAAGTACTAATTACCCTTACGTACTGTTATTAGCATCAGCTGTTAATAATAAAAAAAACTATTTAATGGGCATGGGAAATATGTGCAAGTAATACCCTTTCAATTAAATCATGAAACTGTTTGAAATTTGTTCAGCAATAAATGCATTTGTTAGTCTCGATCTCTTCTAGAAATCTAGAACTGCAGTTATAATAATAACTGCATATTTTAGACAAAGGTCAATTGTTAAGATCACTTCCAACTTTGAACAATAAATCCAATGGTTCCTTAGGTAATACAATATTCCCACAGACTGTGCTATTTATGGAGCTGCCGATACAACCCATTGGCCTTGTTTTCAGATGCCTCCTCAAACGAGATGCAAAATACAAGTCTCATGTCAGACGTCACCGGTGAAGGTGCTAGCAGACCTATCTTAGTGTGGATGCTGGATAAAGTGCGCTTCTGCCTTGACGCAACTAAATAGAATAGCATTACTATGCAGAATACTTATTCATTTATTTTCGGATGCCTCCATTAGGATCGATCCTTTACGAGTTTCATTATGAAAGATGTGTTCTAGTAGATATCCCTACGCGTCGAAGGGTAAGACAGTTTCAAGGCGTTTACTCTATCAGTTGACGTGTCATTTGAACACTAGATTCATCCCAAACTGTGCAACAGATAATGGATGAAATCATACTGCCCTTGCCATTCTTTATTAGGTCCTTATATATCTGCGCTATTACTTCAGTTGTAGAACATTGTGCTCTTAATCTGAGAGCTTAGGGCTCGACAACGGCGTTAGGGACCATTTGCGATGAGCATAGAGGTCTCTCGTTACCAAATCTTCAACACCAAAAATATATTCTCTCGCGGACTAAATAATAATAATTGAAAGTATGGATTCTTGTAATGAGTGATGGTGGAATCGAATTTGGTGAGCTAGTGTGCGAGCCAGTAGAATCTACCTGTTTAGGCAGCTTAATGTAAGGTAGCGAGCGCCCGAACTTTCTAATTTGCTGAAAACTTTCACTAGATTCAGCAAATTTTCAACTAGGACTGCGTAACAATGTTTGCGTTGTTATCTCATATTTTTATACAAAGGATTGAGTTCTTCTCCATCACAGCGAGAATATTGCAACGGGGCAATCTCAACTTGACCCTTATATAACCCCTTCCCCTATTTTTAGATTTTAAACAAATCGTGAAGGCGAGAAATTAAAGGAATGATGTCATAGCCCTTTGAATTCTTCCATGCCCTGACATGACACGGTTGATAGAAAGCAACTCTATTGGACTCCACTTTGGATTTTAAATTCCTCGGAGATTTTATTATAATCATTTATCGTCACATATCGCTCTGGAAGCAATGGAGTCGAGGAAACATCGGTAGGATAACGAAGAACGATAGTTTTTGCGTACTTTTCACTGTCGCAAAGATAATAGCTAAAACAGTCTTGAACGAATTAAAGAACACGGAACCTTGGAAACTTCCAACCTCCTGTACGGAGTAAGACTTAGTATCGCAGATCATTAAGGAGAAAGATACCGATATGGCCGCAACTAGTGAACTATGTCAGAATTTTGGTGGGGTATTCGGGTCAGAGACCGAACGAGCCAAGCAACCCTGTAGGCTTGCGATAAAAAGTCCTTTCGGAAAATAATAGTACACCCGGAGGAATTAATGAACCTCCTCATGGCAGGTGATTTTAACCCGTAGGCTATTGAGTAGGATAGGTACTACCACCAATGCGAAGGTACGTAGTCTACTGGAAGTATTCACTTTGGCCAGAACAGCTTGACATCTTAGTGAGGACTGCACTCACATTAACCACAAGTCAATCAGCATGTAGATAGATCAAAGATGAATCAAACTCTTGCAGACTGCCGAGTAGACTGCTCAAATGGATGTCGAACACGTTTGACAGGAACACGTTTTCCGTAACGCTCGAGCCCAATATCCCCTGGACGGAATAGGCATAGAAAAAGTCATTCCCATTATTGAAGCGGTCAGGGAAGCATGCGGTGTTACTATGCCTAGGATGCGGCCCAGTAGGCAACCCAATTATTGGTTGAACAATGAAATCACAATTGCATGATTTCGGGAAAAGAGACTTTGCCAGGGGCTCGAGGAAAACCCGGTAACAGCGATCAAGGGGAGGTTTAAAAGGAACTGCAAAAAATATGTGATAGGATCGATGACAATATGGTCTCAGGTTTAGGTGGTATTCCAAACAAAGCTTCGAGGCCTCTCTAGAAAGTGACAGATGAACATCTCAGGTGGTATATCGTCACCGTATGGGCGGTACTAAATCCTCTGCTGTGGAGTGTGATGTGCAAGGCAGTGCTTATGTTGGGTATGATTGTCGGCTTTACGGATGACTTGGTTGTGGTTGTTACTGCAATCCACAGAGGATTTGGAAGTCGGCGCAGCAGAAAAGTGAAAGCGGTCTTGATGAAGAACCGTTAAGCTGGGGGTGACGGTTGACATTAGACTAAGCTTTACGGAGTATCTAAAGTATGGTTATCGGGAAGCGACTAGTGTCATCATGGCACTTGTAAGAATATTGACAAACCGAAATACTGTCGAAGATAGATTGTTTCTAATCGAAGTGGTATGATCGGTACTTTGTGGGCGGAGGTGCTCTCATTATCGCAGAGACGAGAGCAGGCGAATTCCGTCTACCATGTGATCGCTCTTAGGGTTTGGTTTTTAGAATTACCCCAGATAAGTCAGTGGTGGTGGTGGTGAGCATGATATCAGTCGACATTCTCGCGGGTAAGTGTGCTGTACCATGCAAAACGTATGAGTTGGTGCGTAGAATGTAAGAATGCGGCAAGGTTGGATTGGCATGATCTCTAAGAACGTAGGTCGATGAATACGTATGCTCATTTCAAACACTAGGAAATGGCTGGAGCGACGACTACTACATTACCCAATTCCTCATAGCATACGGTGACTGTTGCTACAGACAATGTCTGCACCGCTTTAAATTTCTTGATTCGCTGAATTGTGCTAGGTGCACTGACGTTCCGGAGGATCCAGAGCAAGTGATGTGAAAGAGACTACAAGCTCAAGGAGCCAAAGCACGAGGATTTAAAGGCACAAACCTACCCCGCGAAGTAGTATTTAAAAAGCAGTTCCACTAAATCCAGACTAGAGAAACGGGGGATGGTTTTTAATGAGTGGGAATCGCAAACGCTCCGGCTCTAATTCCGATGCTCATGATATTATCTTTTATGAATTTTACATCTCGTGCTGGATGGTAACCTCTTTATAATTACAATTGGTGATTGAGGATTCATGAAGAGTGTACTGCTTGCATTTTTCGTCGGGAGTGCTCTTAAGCAGAAGACAAGACATAGGCAAACAAGCAAACAGCGGGGATAAAGGATTGCCTTGGGAGATACCACACCTTATTGATATCCTGATGTTTGGGAAAATAAGGGTAACTTCGTACCTGCTCTGAGTTGATGAGATTTTTGTAAAATCCTCTTTGGTTTTAAAAGAGCGAGGTGCTACCTGTCCTATCAGTGGCAGTGACCTGCCCAGAACTGAGCGATTTAAATACCTCGGGTCAACGCTATCAGCCATTGGAGAACTGAGTTATGAAATTGTTTCACGCATTAGCGCAACCTGAATGAAATGGCGTTCCACAACTGGTGTTCTTTGTGATCGACGTATCAACGAACTTCTCAAATCGAAAATTTACCGCAATGTCGTTCGTCCTGTCGCCCTCTATGGTTCTGAGTGTTGGCCAATTATGAAAGACAATGAACGACATCTTGCAGTAATGGAGATGTTGCGTTGGACTAGTGGGGTGACGCGTTTTGATCACATCCAAAATGAGGATATCCGCGATCGATATGGGGTTGCACCAATCGTAGAAAAACTGCGAGAGAGGCGTCCTCGACGACTCGACCCTGCTTGTGAACAGGACAAAGGCTGAAGAAAAAGATATTGATATTTATTTTTATACTTGGGATGCGATTAAAATATTTCTACTTCCGGAGAGGTGGTAGTTTCCAAGGACTTCGGCATCGCATCTATTAGTTTTGGTGATGGATATTTTACCTTCCCTCTGGTAGAATCTCAGCATATTCTATGAATGCCACATGAGTATTTGGGTTATTATTATTATTCTGTTAAGGGAAAGTATTTGGGTTGCTCTTGCGATGAATTCAGTTATGATAATTAGTGACTCCACACAAGGAGGCTCTGGCATCTGATGGCATCACTATCAAAAAGCCCAAGACCGAACAGCCGCTGTGATATTTTTGAGCAACTAAAAACCATGCCGATTACTTCTTGTCTCTGGGGTCTCATTGAGAGTAGTTAAGGAGGTTTATTCGATTTGTTTCCCATGAGTAAAGGAGAAGCGGTTAGCCCTTCAATAGAACCCTAATGTTGCAATTGCCCATGGTTTCCTTTAAAGGTAGAGAAGGCGCTTGAAAGAGAGCCGCTAAAATTCAATATGTTTCGCTAGAATTCATTTGGTAGGGAAGTCGATTTTTTCAATTCAAATTATAGATCTTTTAAGGAAGTTTGCTCCATCGGGAAGGAAAACAAGCCGGGGTTACCGGAAGCAGGGCTCTTCCGGTATGACGGGTTTTATGTTTCCTTATCTGAGGAACCTTGGGTGGCAGTTCCACTATAGTCAAAATGCAAATGTATGCTATTTTTCGCGAGCAATTTAGTTTGACGTCAAAATTACTGATCGATAATAAGCAACTTCATGCGCTTCTATTAGGAGTTCAACATTTTTAGCAAAAAGAAATGGGGAAAAGTAGCTCCTCATATATGGAACTTTAGAGCAAAAGACAAAAGCACCTTCGATGCTGAGGTTTTTCTGTACAATCGATTCAATATTGCTCTCCGTCTACTTGTCTGCCCATCACATCTAATCTACTCAAAAAGGGTTAAACCTGTCAAAGCTTTGAAACTAAAGTGCTTGTCCTTAAAGGCGATTGACCTGGAAATCGATTTCTCACAGAATTTTGACTCTGAGATTTCGGCCCAAACTAAGGATCATGAAATCAGAGCACCATATTGACGGCATAGAAGAGACAAATTGTTCCAGGAAAAAAGCACAATATACCTTATTTTGCCATCAAAAGCGCCTTTATTTTCAGCCCGGGTAAAAATGTCGGCCGTGACATAAAAAAGCGTTACAAAAACTCGCCGATAATAGAAACGTAAAGGCGAATCGACAGACGCATGCAACTAAAACCCCTGTCACTCACTGAGAGTGAAGGCAAAGGCAATAGTCTGGAGTGCGATAAAGTAGGAGAAGTTAGTCTAGCATCAACCATGACCATAAGAAGTTAACCGTAACATTCGTCAGGGAGGCAGAATTTGCCGCAAATAGCAATGATTCCGCATCACGCAAGACTGCAAGTGGTGGTAAGGCTATCGATAGTCCTTTGAGGAACGTTCACGGTAGGGTTTTCATTCAGGATGGTGAGCAGCTGAGAAGGTTGAAGGAGTAGTTCGAAGATACTCATTCACATAACATCCAACGAAGCAAGTCCCTTCCAGTGAGTGGGAGAAAGTGATGGTCGCTAAGATTTCGAAGAAAGGTTTCCTACCATCGAAAAAATAATAGCTAATATAATTTTGAAATGCTTCAAAACACATTTTAACGTTGCTCTACAGTGGAGTGGAGAATATAGAAAAATATAACAAGTGGAAATCAACGATTTTATCACTCAAAACCTTCCGCCCATAACATTAGAACTTTTTTAATGCCAATAGGGACAGCGCGATGACTTGTCAGATTAAGAACCTTGATTTTCTTGGTATTTATTTTTAGTCTGACTCTACTTGTCTTCCTTAATCAAGAGTGTCCATGATTCGATAGAGAGCAAGCAAATGTCATAATGGTAGCCGAGGTTTTTGAGGAAAGGTGACATAATCCATTGAATCCCTCCGCGCCTTCCAGCCAAAGCAGCATGAAGCGGAAACCAACCTGCTCTCTGTCAATCGAGTTTTCGAGGAATTTTTAATGCGTCCCAGGATGATTTTAGCTAATGTCTGCGCCAGCATGAAGCTCGCAAACATCCCTCCAATCGTATCAATCAAGAGGGTTGCCATCTTCGGCGTGTTAACTGTCATCCCCTTTTTTCACATACTAAGAAAGATCTCAGATTCCCAGTACTTACGAAGGGGAAAGATTTACAACACTGTCCTCCCCCTAAGGGTTTTTTTTATACGGTACCCGGTAACGAAATGATTGCTCACAGCAAAATTCTTTTCGAAGCTCACCATGCATGTGATGTAGTCTGTTGGGGATGCGCATACTACTCGAAGTACTTTGTCTAGGATGTTGCTATGGTGCTGGGATTTCAGGGCCACATTACCACCTGCACATGCATTTGTTTGGACCCTATTAAGCCTGACTCTATTTTATTTCCTGCCAGACACCACACAATAGAATCGTAGGTTACGTGTGAAATTACGGCTATGTACATCCAAATACACTTCTCATACTTTATCACGAGCTCCAGCGCATCTTACCTACCCCCCCATTCGCATCTATTAACAACAGCTTTGGCTCGTTACGTTCATTGATCTACCTCTAGGTTTTCGCATTCAACTAGATCTTGCCATGGCCTTTTGGGACGCGATCGACAACTTCGTTCATGCTAGAGGTAAAAACATATCTCATAGCGGTTGAGAGATGACCGCTATTGAATTCCACTTACGCTTCATTACCCTGCGAGCAAGCGCACGAACGACACGCAAGCAATGGTAGATGACATGATGGTGTCTAGGCCGATGTAAGCACCTCTTTCATTGCACACATTCAGCAAACAACTCCTAAATCTACTGTCGATCCATATATGATCGATTTTACTAGATGGTCATTACCCATCAATAAAAACCCAACTGACCGTATGGGAGGTCCTTTACTGGAATATTATGCTTCCCGGGACGAGGCAATAAAAGTTGTAGAAGTCTACATTTTACGTTTGCTATAGTAACCAAGGTCATGCATTCCTATCACATATCCAAGCAAGGTTTTGTCAGAGCCCTCCTTGATATCCAGATCGCCCATCACGATCACAATGTCACCTTTAGAGTCTCCTGAACTGCGAATAATTGCTCATAGAAAGCCTCCTTTTCTTCCATATTGGAAATTTCCTTTGTTGCGTAGCACAGCCCAGTTGTAGTGCTACTACCGTGGACTGAAATCTTGCAGTCAAAATCCCGTCAGGAGCCGGCTTGCAGAATATGAGAATACATCTTACGGATGCAGTAAGCCTTAGTCAAACAGTGGTCTCACGTTCACTTCTGGCAGACTTGCCAATGTATAATTATTGGAGTGTCCTACCAGAATATCCAGTTTATATCGCCGGAACTTCCGCTCAAGTTGCAGGTAGCAAACATTCTGAGGACCTTCGATACCGTTGTCGAAGATCCTGCACACATTCCAGAAAGTTATCATAAACCGTTTCCAATCAGTTCAGTCTCCATTGGAATTGCTGTTAACGTTTCGATACCAAGAAAGTCTCCGCCGAATCCCTCACAAGAATCGTTCTCCAATCCTCTTGTCACATTGGTCCGTTCTTCATTGCGCCAACATCCCAGCAGCTAAATGCCAATTCTTCAGCCGAAATCAACAGCATAAACATAATCAAGTACAGTATTTGCTAAACTTTTCAGTTTATTATGATGTTGTAAATTATCTGAAATATAGTCTGATAGACATTACAACTGGTTGAAACGCAGAGAAAGGCAGATAGATCCCTTCCGCTTGCTGAATCCATGCTAAAATATTCTGTCTTATCAGAGAGAAAGGGTTAAACACCCCAGTAAGTACCTCACCAATCCTAAGGATTCAGTCTGTCATTATTAGAAATGTCCGGATAGCTGAGTGGTTAGAGCACGAGGCTTCGTACGGAAGGTCGCGGTTCAAATCTCGCTGGTGGCAGAGGGATTTGTATCGTGATTTGACGTCGGATACCAGTCGACTCAGCTGTGAATGAGTACCTAAGTCAAATCAGGGTAATAATCTCGGGCGAGCGCAATGCTGACCACATTGTCTCCTACAGTCTACTGTAGTGTACCGTTACGGTCTTGAATGAAGTGCTCTAACACACTTCAAGGCCCTGATCCAATATGGATTGTTGTGCCAACGATTATTATTATTAGAAATCTCCAGAACAAAGCGGATCCTAATCCTTAACTTGCGTTCGGTTGTTAATTTTGTGGACTGACGAAGCATACCGGTTGTTACCCCGTTGATGATGATGATGATGTTAATTTTGTGACAAAAAAGGACACAAGGAGAATCCCTCATTGCAAATGAAGTCCCAAATGGGATTACTAACTACCATAGAAAAAGACAAGAGAAGTATGTCTTTCACAAGAAGATAACTCTTGACAGAGTTAAAAGCTCATGTTTTGACTGCCAGAACTCATTGCCGAAAACTTTTCCAAATGTATGGCATATAAGAACATGTTTGCGAATAAGGAAACTGGCAAAATGAAAAAAAAAAAGAAGTAATATAAGACAAACAAACAGTGATACAGATGTCGCAAAATTTTCCGCTATAACTTCAATTGTTGAATCAACAGTCCAGGATTTGCAAACTCCCATAGCCTCATCACCTAGGAATCCTCCTCTCCTGTCATCAGGAACCTTCCAACAGGTTTAATTAACTTTCTTTTTACAATATTTAACAACGTAAACAATAGCTTTTCACTCAACTGTTCATGCATGCCAAAATAATTTGCCATTCGAAAAAAGATATCTTATGAACCAACAAATTTTGGACACATTTCCGTTCTACCATACTTGGGACAACTTTCTTAGAGAACATGGACATTGAGATTGATCCAGTACTGTGACCACAAGAATGTTATTTCTAGCCACCAGTTTCGACTCTGGTTGAAACATGGCAAACATCATACTCTTAAATATCTTCACGACATCGTGAGTACTCGACGTTGACTCTCTCTGGGTAAACGAAATTATCTATAAATGAATGGAAAACTAGTTTCCCATCCCCATGATTAGACCGACTTGTGAGAAGTTTCTTTGTAGATAATCCTTCCTTTGTTAGCGTGGGAAATGAAATTTCCAATCTGTTGCCACTAATATCAGGAGGAGCAGCAGGATCAGTTTCCAGTCCAACGCTATACAGCACTATCATGGCTGACGTTCCGTGTGCCCATCTTAGGAGCTTTGCAACCTTAACGGTCACCCCTTTCTTCCACTCTCTGGAAAAGGTCTCGGGTGCCCAAAATTTCCGTACGCGTGGAAGTAGCAGATTTGAGCGATGAACAACTCTCTCGGGAGATTGTCGAGCTCAGCGGTTTTACTTTGTTTGAGTGCATTGATGATCGAGATTTCCCTTCTGCTTAGAGGAACAGCCCATAACCGCATGTTACAGTGCCTATCCATTTTATTAACAAGAGGCGAACTTCACCGGATATGATACGGTTGAGAACTCTTCAGTTCCTTGTCACCATGGGTGAGAAGCCGATCGTTAACATCCTTCACCACATGAAAGTTCTTGATGGTGCGATATACACTTGTGAAATCATTACGCTCTTCGGCATTTTCCGCTTCCCTGACCAGTCCAATAAAAAATTCTCTTTTGTCACGGTGCACACTACGTTGAACTTCTCGGGATTTCGCTCGGTATCGGAGATGAGCGCGTCACGTGCACTATAACTCGCAGCGGCCAATAGAGCCTTCAATTCCTTCCATTCATCGATTTACTTCCTTGATTCCGCAGTCAGCCAGGTCTTATGACGTCCCTTCGGGAGATAGTAGACGACCTGGCTAGCACCCGAGAAAAGAGCATTTTTGTTTTCGGCCCATTGCGGGTTACTCACTGTAACTTAGTCCGCAGCTCCTCAACTTTGCGAGAAGTGATAAATGCAACACGCAAGCGAGCGTAAGCGACAATCAAGTCGAGGCCGATGCCAGCGCCTCTCTTGTTACGAAAATCGAGGCGTCAATTCCTAAATCTACTGCTAATCACAAAGTGATTAATCTAATTGCCCGTGCGATATCGGTCAGTTGAAACCATGTGCCACTAATGAGGGGCCAGTGGAAATACCAGAAAACCATAAACCTCCTATCATCATCGTTAAGGCCGTCAAGACCGTGTTTCCCCATCACATGTCTAAGCAAGATGTTGTCGGAACCCACCTTGGCATTCCAACCACCCATCACAGTCATTCATCACCAATCATAGAAAACATCCTTCTTCACTATATCAGAAATATCTGTTGGTGCATAGCACTGTACAATTATGATGGTCCTTAACCTGAACCGGAATTTTGCAGTCTGAAGTATCAGATACCGGCTTCCAGGTCGAAAGAGCGCGTCTTGCGGTAGCAATTAGAAGCAATCCCACTCCGGATTCCCGTCTGCTACCACTTGGCCTTCCACAACAAGGGCCCATCTTACTTTGCTTAGGTCCAAAATAATTCTTTGGAATTCTCGGTCGAGTTGGAGAAAGCGAGCAATATGGAGACTCGCGATATCGTTGAGGAACGTGTACACATTCCAAACAATAATCAGTTTTCGATAGCCAAAGTCTTCAGCGTAAGGTACGTTGCTATCCGAGGCGTTGTTGACGTTTCGATGGCACAAGTTTTATCCTTTCTAGTCGCCTTTTGAGACAAGCATTGAAGTTTATTCTTAAGTCCCAACTCACAGGGCTATTTTCCAAAATTCAATCCAGACAGGGACCTTATTGTCAATAAAGCAGGCGAGCCATTGAGTAGAAGCTCCTTCGAAAGAAACTAAGCGGTACCAGCCAAACGAATTCATTCCCTACAAATTCCTCTTATAACCAATTATATGTTAAATAGCGCCTGATTGGAAAATAACAAAATGAGGGCAAAGTAAACCAACGAGCTAGCGTTAAACCATCCAAATCCTAATATAAAATGACTACACCGGCGGGATAACATCCTTATTGGCCACATTCCTTAGGTCCCACCACCTATCTATCTTTTCTCTTTTCGATACACCAGTCAAAGTAAGTCTTTATTATAACACTAGCGCAGAGTAACTTAGGACCAGGTATTTATGTGTTAGGTCAAATGAGATTCAAGTAAGTAATTTTGATCCTTCTCGACCTTGCAGTGCTGGCGCAGTTTTTCTAATTGATAAGTTGCTTACAAATAATAATGCTATGATCAGTATATAAATGAAATAGAATAAATATATATAAAATAATAATAGTAAATAACAGAGAATGTCGGGTAGAATAAGCAGTAAATTTGTATGTAAGCTACCATTAAAAATAAAATGATAAAAAGATGTTTTTTCACAGATATCAAGTTAAAATTCTCCACTCTCTCGTAAATGTCCTGAGACAGACCCTCAATTTGGCAGAACCAATGTAGAAATACACCACTATGCATCAGTTTTCGATGTTTCAGTACTATCGTGTGGAATTCGACTCCTAAAGTCTTCAGCACTTCAACTAGCACTGCGAGACTTTTTAAATAAAAGTAAAACAATCTAAGACCGGGGGTAATATTGGAATAAATTGTAGTAATTTGAATTAATTTAATGCAAGCAATTCAAATTTTCTCATTAATAATTATGCCAAAAACTACAAAAATTGACAGAATACAAATTCCCTGCTAAGAAGCTGTGTAGTTTGAAGAAGACAAAAAACACTAGACCGTGAAAGGTCGCGGAATGGGGTTTCTTAAATCTTAGAACAAGCATTCTGCGTTTTTGTTCAATACAAATTTGTATCTCGCCCTATCCAATATAACATCATGAAATACTTACCCTTATTTATACGATCAATGTAGGTCATTTCCTTCATAGCATCGTACGTAAGTTGTCCCCCGTGTTTCCGCAATACTTCGTTAATCTCGCGACGGGCCCTTTCTTGAATTTCTGTGTTCATGGCCAACTCATAGAGAGTGTAAGTCATATTTGTGGAAGACGTTTCGAATCCGGCTAGGAAAAATATGAAAGCCTGGCCAGCAAGCTCTTCGAAAGTTAATTTGGTTGAGCCGTTCTTAGTTTCTTCAGTTATATTGTTTCCATTTTTCAGTTGTATCAAAATATCCATAAAATCATTTCTCCTCACATTATTTTTCTCACGAAATTCAACAGTCTCACGAACAGCTCGCATGAAAAAATCATTTACGTCGTCGGGTATAATTTTCAAACCAAGCTTTCGAGATAAGTCCGGAAATTGTCTGACAAATGCTCGTCCTATGAGTCCATATCGGGTTTTTTCAAACGCAGTTCGTCCGGTTCTCCGGAACTCTGTGTTGGGATGTTTGAAGCTGTTGCATTCGATTCCAAAGGCGCAAGATCCTATCACGTCTGTCGTGAATCTCGCCAAGAGCTCCCTAATTTCGATTTCCGTTTGTGTCTTTAGTAACTCCCGTAAAGTCTGATCAAATTGATCCATCACTCCCAACATTGTTGGGTACATGAATCTCATTTTTGTCGACGTGAAAGTTGGTGTTAGTTTTAGCCGGAGTGCCTTCCACTTATATCCAGAGAGGGTGAGTAGATTGGCTGACAATGGATCATCTTTTTCGTTATAGAACAAGCCCCGATCAGGAAATTTGCTGAAGTCTCTGACGAGCACTTTATGAACAAGATCAAGGTCGAGTATGAGTAGAAACGTCTGATTGAAGTAATATCCGCCAACGACCGGTTCCTTCCACGCATATTTTCGATAGCTCGCCTCAATAGCATCCATTATATGACACCGTTTTCCATTCTGATACAATGACCCAAAAGGGAATACTGGCTTCAAACAGGCAATACCTCTTTTGTTCCAGTACCGGTACTGAATTTTGAAAATCACATAAATAAATGTCAATAAGGTTACCAGAACTGAACAAAGAATAACTACAAGTCCCATCGTATCAACCACTGATGTTCTCGAACTTCGAACGAATGATGTGGACAGAATGTTTAAGGAACAGTGGTTCAAGCCAGACGCAACTTTGATTGGGAAGCGAATGATAGAGTTAAAATACTTCGTTATATAGCCGTTAAAGTTGGGTAGTAAGTTACATTTATGACAAACCATCGAATCGTGACACTCAAAACGATAAGAACTGCATTGGCTAGTAGCACGCGCAATAGTTAGTGGTGGCTTACTGAGTGCTAGTTGAAAAGTTCAGCGAAAAACAGATTAAAAAAGCAAAGCTGGATTCTGATCAAAAATACCTCAGAGCTACACAATGGACGTGGGAGTGGTGGAGGTCATGTTTCCACTTTTCTACAAATCTGGGAACAACTGAATTGTCTTAAGACGCTACTGTGCGTATGGCATTCTTGGATGTAGCAATTCGGTCACGTTGTGGATCAACGTGTCATAATTAGTTATGGGGATATGCATAACTTGCTAGTCATGATGCTTATTAGTTTTCTTTCCGAGTAACGAATAATTATACAATTTTTGATAATATTTTCAAAAAATAAATAAAGGAGCTCTCTAAATTGGTAAATTCGTAATGCCCTTTGACCACATTACGAATTTACGTTTGACGGGCCATAACTCTGTCCATGTTGTACCTACCAAAAAATAAAAAGATACATTCTTTTTGTTATTCAATATGCATAGCCGTTGGCTTATGTTTTCAATGCGATAATAGCAGGTTTCATTTTTTCGCTGACTAAGAAATCTACTCCGAGCACATGGTTTACTGGATGCCACTATAATATATGGTATAGCGGCTCTTGTCCAGGAAGCCGGTTCCTGTCCAACGCATCTCCTGTAACGCTGTTACATCAGCCCTATATTGGAACAGGGTATCGGCTAACTACTTGGCAGCTTCATCTCTGTACAGGGAGCGCACGTTCCATGAGAAAATGCGCAAATCCTTATTCCTTTGTCGTTGCCGGGTTCATCGTTGTGTAATCCGTCCAGTCCGAGGCTCCTGTTGTGGCTTCGTAACAAGTTGTTTTTCGCGTAGGGTTGTCAGCCCTATCCAACCCCCAACCTGGAGGACCAGTTGGTACAATTTGTTCCGTTTTTAGGCGTTCGTTAAGAAAGCGGTCACCACGTGGAGGTGGAGATAGGGTTTGGTAGTAGAGCTGTTGGTGTTGGTTCAGTAGGCATTTCCCAGGTTTTATGGTCCATCGTGGGTACCAATCCACGTTTCACCCTGGGGGACCTATCCTACCCTTTGACCACCATACTATATTATTACGAAATTATAGTAATATACTATTATGAACTTTATTTGAACAGATATTGATATGTAGGGTATTTCTGAGCCTAGGCACCATATATTGGCAGCCTATTGATTCTTTTCAGATTTTTCGGTTGGGTAGTTTCTGTAAGTCCGTAAAAGAAATGATCACTTTCGACTCCCTGCACTCCCCACCTTTCCAACAAATGTCAAAACTAAGGCCGGAAGTACTAACCGAGACCTTTCATTTAACACCCCACATGACTATATTTAATGGAAAATACCCCCCTTTTGCATGTATGGGAAACCACCCTTAAATTAGACGTAGAATTATTTAACTCACTGTATGCGTGAGAGTTCACAGTTCCCGCGGGCGAGGAAACACATCGGGAAACGACCGGAAGACACAGTCTCCATGACATAACAGATGACAACGGCCAACGTCTCATTGACTTTGTAAGTAGCAGAAATTTAGTTATAAAATGGGAATATTTTCCACACAAGGGCATTCACAAAAGGACATGGGTGTCCCTAGATAGCATTACCTTCAACCAGATACACCGCGTTCTCATGACCAAAAGATGGCCATCCAGCATCATCGACGTGAGATCAGATCCGGGAGCAAGCTGTAATTCCAACCACTTCATGGTAAAAAGCGCCTAAAGGTGTCGAACTTCAAAGACCCGCGGAGGCTACTAACCCACTTAGAAAATTTGACGTGGAAAAGCTAAAAAATGATTTAATAGCGGAAGAATACAAGACAAGAGTGGAAGAACAATTAGGTACTATTTTCCGGAATCTCACGGTTATACCTGGTATGACCTAAAACACCCTATCAAAACAACAGCAAAAGAAATAGTTGGATATGAATCTCGACGCCGGAGAAATTTGACGATGAATGTCAGAAAACGGTTGACAAGAAAAATGAGGCAAATCTCTGACGAGCAGCTAATAAAATATTAAGCCAAAGAAGAAAACATTTTAATGATGAAATGAAAAAAAATGGGCACAACATTGTGAACCACAATACAAGAGCCTACGAAGTAGTGAAAAGCGCAACGCGTGGATCCAAAAACACTCATTTGTAAAAAAATGAAGCAATTATCGCAGATCGGAAAATGAATAACGTAAGATGTCGTCATATATCAAAGAACTCCTCAACCGCTCATACAAAACTCAATCATCAGAACTCACAAGAATTATGGTCGAGCATAGAGTTAGAAAAATTCTGGGAATGCTACCATTTCGACCAATACTGTCATGATCGAAATGTACTGTACGAAGTAATGCTTGACATGGGATTTCCAGTAAAACTGGTAAGCCTTACCAGAATGACAATGCCCCATACAACAGCGCAGACCAGAGCCGATAATAACCTGACCTGACCTAACGAAGGTAACGTCTGATATTTGCTGGCGGATTAACAATGGTGAGTGCGTAGGCGCTTGCCTTATAGACATGGAGAAAGCCTTTGATACCGTCTGGTTGGATGGACTGATTTTCAGGCTCCTGAAGAATGAGTTTCCCAGTCACCTCGTAGCGATGATGTGTAGTATGCTGTATGGCAAGTGCTTTGTCATTACGGACGGAAATCTCACTACTAACAGAGAATTTCATGTTCTGAATGGATTACAGCAAGGGACAGTGACTGCGCCTACACTTTTTGCGGTATTTGCCGGCGAATTGCTCAATTCTTTCGATTTTAATAAATCTCCTAAAAGGTCGTTGGTTGCCTTTGCTGACGATCTGATAGCCTACACGGCGCACAAGAAGGTAACTGAGGTGCAAGTTGAACTTCAGAAGATGTTCAATGATATTAAGTTCTTCACGAACAGTTGACGGATGAAAATCAATGCGCAAAAGTGTGAAACGATTCTGTTTCGAAATTCCTTGGCGTATGCCAGTAGGAACTTGAAAAGGAATTGGAGAGATTTCCACATTGTCGCGAACGAGGATAGTTCTGAGCGCATTCCTCATAAGAAGTGCGCTAGATACCTGGGTGTGCGTCTTGACGAGCGTCTCCAATTTAACGAGCACGTTAAAGTCGCGCTAGAAAGCGCTCGCAAGGCATTCATGTCTCTTCGAAGACTCTTTTATGCTCCACATCTTAGCCGGAAGGTTAAGATTATTTGCTATCTTACTTTGGTTTGACCGGGGCTCACCTACGGGTGTGCTATCTGGTTTAATTTGAGTGCTAGCCAAATGGAGCAAATAAGGATCTTTGAAAGGAAATGTCTGCGTGCTTGCACGGGGCTTAATAGGACTGCTTCGTCAAACTATGAGCACTATGTAACTAATGAAGTGATGTATGCAGCTGCTGCTGTGCCAAGAATCGATACAGTTATCGTCAGATTGATTCGGAATCATATTGTGCGATCTGCTTCGCATGGTGAGAACCCTTGGGTTTCGCAGCCATTCTACCCAAATGATGGGTATTTCGAGAAAACTCTCACGACAGGCTTCATTCCTCCCGAAGCGTTCGTGTATCTTGACAGGAATGGTCTAATTCTTGATTCTGCCGGTGATCCGGTTATGTATCATATACATAGACGGGCCACGGACAAAAAGATAGAATACCCCCCGAATTTGACAGTGGGGGCTTCGGGATTCGACTGGAGATACTCCAGAGCGAGAGCAATTGACATTAAGCGGGATGAAAAAGAGAAATCTTGGTACTGGTGGCTGCGGGATGCCGGTTAGCGGTGGCCGTGCTCAGTTCTACCATTTGTTTCTTGGTGGGGCTTTGTAAATATGTACACATTGAACGAGTGCTGATTTTGTCTCCAGTTGTAACTTATAAATACATACGTTATTATTCTTTGTTTTTTTTGTATGGATGTTATTGTAAAAAAAAGAAAAAATGTGTAATATAAAATATATAATTATGATAGTTTTAAGAACAATAATTTAAGTTAAAAGTATCTCTTGAAGCGATCAAATATTTATTATTACTTTTATATTTCTTTATTTACCACTAAGGCCAAGTGAATTCTGTCGGGTTTTTGACCATTTCCCGACAACTTATTGTAAAATTAGATTTTCATTTCTTACTGTTTCTCTTCTCTGTCTGTAAATCGTTATTCAAAAATTTTGAGAGCCCACAGTGGCCATTAGATTTAAGTTATTTTTGTTATTTTAAAAGATTGTTTTTTATTGTTCATTTTTCCAATCTATATACTATTGTTACCTATTTCTTAAAAATAAAAATGATTTTAAAAACAATAAAAACAAAAGCCTCGATGACGACGAATATTTGCCGAGAAATCCAGATTTTCCGAAAAGTTAACGGAGACTCGGAGCTCGCCAACTTATCATCATATAAGGAGATCTTATACTAGACTTAAGAAGTGCAAAAATATAACCACGGACAAATATTTACATAAATCAAATAAGGGAGGGGAACATAATGGCTAACAGACAGGACATTATCGTCAAATGCAAGGGTATAAAAGAGATCACTATGAAGGAGAAGATTCATGAAGTCTTGGAAACGAAATTCGAACTAATCAGATGTAGAAATCCGCGATGAAAGTTTTACACAAATTTTACGGTAAGACACAAAGCGCATTTGACGCTTTGGCTTTGGGCACACCGCGACCGCATATGAAAGTGCGAATGATAAATCCAATTAATCCCGTAAATTTAAATGTGAAGGACATATCAATAAGGTTTGTGGAGCTGACCCGAATTGTATAAGGAGGTTGTAGACCACCGGCATGCGATGCAGATTTATTTAAATGATTGCAGGGCTCTCAGATATTCCGCGGAAAAAAATATCAATATAACGATGCCTGGATGAGGGAGCGGATCATAGTTACGTCCCATTCGTCGGGATGAATTGAGAGGAAAGGAATTCACATCTACAGTTGTTAGAGTACCGGTCGCGCCCCAGGCTTTTGCGAAATTCGACGTGATACAGGCGAATGCGGTGAACACAAACATATTCTAAGGAAGAAACCTAGGATATTGAATCCGACATATGTGAGTTCCGCATTAAAGTAAAGAATTGCTTGGCAAGTTATGAGCACTACATCGGCAGTGACCACCTAGCAATCTGTATGCAAACAAAAGGTCAGCCAGAGAGAAAAAAGAATGCGGAACGGGTTGTTTGGTTGAGCTGCGAAAAGTTTAGAAAAATGCGACGAAAAGATTGAAGGCGTGTCTACAAAATATTGCTGACCCAGTGGTTGAAGCCGAAATTGCTGGACTAAAATCGATAGACAAGGGGTAGCTTCCTCCAAACTACAATGAATGAACTGCTAACGGAGGACCATCTACCTGCTGAACACAGTGGGAAAGAGATGATAAGAGTCATCCACAACAAGGTTTCATCCATCGTTTGAAACGGAAATGGCCTGTCCTTACAACAGTATAGTTGTGGACTTGGTCCGTGAACCAACCGTATTGATGTAAAAAATGCATTTAACTTCGCAATTGGCGAATTGAACGTTGACTCTAATAGGGATTTCTGAGTACTTGACTAGGCGGATAACTCAATAGTTAGAAGGCTGGGATGTCGCTACGGAAGGCCGCGGTTCAAATCGTACTGATGGCAGAGACATTTGTATCGTGACTGGATGTTGAATATCTGCGTCAAATCAGGGTGATAATCTTGGACGAGCGAAATGCTGTCCACATTGCCACCTACAGTGTACTGTCATGTACCGTTAGAGTCTTGAATGAAATGCTCTAAAACAATTCAAGCCCTTTTCCAGTTGGATTGTCGCGCCAACGATTATTATTATTATTTCCGTCCAACATTTGCTGGGATTATGACAACATCCCAGCAAATGTTGGATTTTACAAAATAGTAGCCCTAAGTGTTAAGCATTTAGACTTGGACGATCATACCTACCTAAAATGTATAGGCGCTGCGGTGGTGGTGTCCAGGAGTAGGTTAATGGCAGAATCCGCCGAGAACTCCCCGCAACATCAAGCACGTATGCAGAGTGGTGTATTTATTCACGGTTTCAACCAGATTGTATGAGAGTCCCATCTAAGGAAGCCGTAAGGGATTTAGGTACAATACCTCTAGCTGACAATATTATGGTAACTAAAACCACCCTCTCGAGATTTGGCCGTCTTGAGTGGCTTTCTGTTGCTGTCCATTTGTATTCAAAGCTATGAATCAGCTATGACATTTATCACTTAGTTTTCTGATTATATGTTTGTCTCTTCACGTTATACTGCTTAAGTTTTTCATTGTTTGCTATCTGTTGTTCGTTAAGTCTTTTCTAAGATTTTGTGTAAAACAAAATCTTATTAAAATCTGTCTGTCTGTCGGTCTGTCCGTCACACACATTATTCTCGGAGACGGTTATATCGATTGACACTTATTTTGGTAGAAAGGTGGGAACTGTGAACGCTCACGCATACAGTGAGTTACATCCTTTTACATCAAATTTACAAATACATTCAAAAGGGGGGTGTAAATTTTTTTTCTTCAAATGTAGTCATGTGGGGTGGCAAATTAAAGGTCTCGGTTAGCACTTATCGAAACCGGTCTTAGTTTTGGCATTTGTTTTAAAGGTGGGTAGTGCGGGGGGTTGAAAGTGATCATTTCTTTAATTCTTTCTCAGAAACTACCCAACCGAAAAATCTGAAAAAAATCAGGAGGCTGCTACTATATGGTGCAAATAAAGTTAATAATAGTATATTATTTAGTATATTACTATAAATAATTTTTAGCAATTGGCTTCCAAGCCCCCCTTAAGTTCATACTAGCACCACGAAATTTTCAGGCTATAATAATGATGATCTTACCTAATTTGATGGAAATCGCACTATTACTAACAAAGTTATAATACGCCTAAGTTGTTGCTTCTTTGCAATTCAAGATTATAAATGTCAATATCAACCGAAAGTGGATACTCTCCCATAATATAACATATGCATATATTACGTGCTGCGTCCTAAGAAATACACAAAACATTTCGTACCTGAAGGGTCCAGCTTCCGGTTTCCCGACTTATTTTTTTAAATATCAAGTCTGTCTAAAAAAGCTATTTGGTATCCATCGATGTTAAAGACTTTTGGTTAGTGCGCCCTACTTTACTACCTGCGAGGATTCTATTTTCTCGGACCTACCAAAGGCGCAGGATTGCTTTTGCGAGGCTTAGGTTGTTTTTTTCGGGAACTACTATCCGCGGCGGAACTGTTCTGTTACGTCTTAGCTTCTGTATTTTTTGCGCTACTTCACAGCCTTACATTTTATACACTTTACTGGAGAAGATTTGTTGTTAGGACGTTTCGCTGAATCATGGTCACCTGCACATTTCACTCAGCTTGGATTTCGATTATAATAGCTTTGTGTGCGGTTGAACCCCTGGCATTTCTTGCACTGGGGCATTGGTCGTAGACTTTTCGCAATGCTTCTATTTTGACCTTCATGTTAAAGAGAGCTCTTAAGTTGTAAACTTTTTTTGGATCTTCACTATTGGCGAGACTTTTTTTCATTGTATTTACTGTGGCAAGGATCTTAAAACCTTTTTCCCTTAGGTCTCCTACAATGTTATGTTTTTGACACTTTGGGTAGAGCCCCCAGCAATAACCTTGAGAGACCTATTGTTTTCGTCTTCATACGTTTATCATTGGTTTTTTCCCATGTCCAGTCTTTTCGAGAAAGCCCTGTAGTTGTCTATATCTAGACAGCGTCTAGTTTCCACATATTATTGTTTAGAGCAATTATTGAATACTCCTTTATCATAGCTGCTGATAGTAGGTTTTTAACTCTTAAGTGCTTATCGATTACGCTGATATTAATCGGCGGAGGAAGTTTCATTTTCAATTTCGTTAGGTTTTTTGCTTTATCGATTATTATTCCTTTTTCTGAGGAGTTGCCCTACATTCCTAACTGGTTTTATAGCTTTAGGTTTTCTTTATTTTCCTAACCCAAGTCCTTGATGGTGGAAATCTTGTAACCCTCGAACTCATATGGGTTCTGGGAATTGTGAACGGACTTGATCCGGGCATGGACAAGGACCGTTACTGACTTTTGCCTAGTTGATCTTGTTCCAGGCATGGACAAGAATCGTTGCTGGTTTTTGCCGAGTTAAAGGCGATCAGGAACTTTATCTTGTGTATCTGAATCCATTCAGTTCAGCGCGAATACTGTAAAATTTATTTATACGATCTAAGTTTTATTGTTGCTGACCTCTCTCCTCCTCATACAAAAGAAATTGCTATCTTCGTCAAATTTTCCGGAATACACGTCTTTTTATTTATGAATGGTTATTTATGGTTTTCTTCGAGTATGTTGGACTTTATTGACTCGGCGCGAGATAACGTGTTGCTCGATTCTGTGGGGTATCGCAAATTATCGAATCTACGGCAGAAGCTTCAAAGGAGGATATATAGATCTCCAGTATGTTAACGTCGATAGGCTGTTGTAATTCGGCTGGAATTTTTAATAAAATTAGGCCTGCTTTCGCTTTACAGCCCTGATTAATCCACTTTGCGAATGAAGGTTTTCAAAAACTATCTGTAAACAGTTCTTCCCCATGTTTACACTGTACCTTGCTAGAAAGGTGGGCTTTAGTGCAGAACATACTTAGGCATACTATTGCCCCCTCAGCCGCTATTTTCACCTTTGAAGTAACATGTCTACTGGTATACATAGGACGAAGTACTTCTCATGTGAAATTGGAATAGACCAGAGTATCCTAATAATTTTGATACGTTTGCTTTGAACTCTTATACAAGCTACCAGAACTACAAAGACAATCTAATTTTAATAGGAACAATGAGTTTCCATGTGTTACGGTGGCTAGCTATCGCATCTACGATAAAATATGATAGAATTTCAAAATGTAGTGAAGTACACTTTCTACTTTTAAGTTACTTGTTACTGTGGTTGGCAAGTCCGGTATTTCTCTCAAACAACTTTAAAACAATTGTTTGCGAGAATTACTTCCAATCATCTGAATATTTTCCTTCATCTATTCCTGCATTCTGGGGAAGTAAACTTCCTTGAAAAATCTGTAATCCGTGGCGAAGGAATCTAGGCACCTGGCAGAAGAATCACTGTGTGACTATTGTGTATTGCAACATTGGGCTCCCTTGCAGAACCAAGTGTTTCCCCACTACCCATGAAAAAAAATGTGGATACTTAATTAAATTCTTTTATTGGGACCACAGAGACACTACAATATCACAGTGGCTCCTCGCTCTTGGATGTTTTGGCGGTGATGTCGTCAACCAGAAGAGAAGAAAGTCATAAGCGTCATATGGTTTAGGCAAATCAGTTCAACGAATATATTGCTCGGGCGTATTACACAGATTTAGCAGAATCCTACAATTTCATAAGAAGTTTCACTTAAGGTCTGTGTTGATTCAGCAATTAATCTCTTCTTCTTCAGCCTTCGTCACATTCAGAACCGGATCGGCCGCCCTTTTGTCATTTCCCATTGACTTCAATGTTCAGGCTTTCTCAGTAAATGAATCCTCGTTAGTGCGAAATATGTGCCCATACCATCAAAAATGCCACTGATAGTGGCGGTGATGGATCCTTTTTCATTAGGATCAGTCGTCAAAAATTCTGTTTTATTCAGATTCACTCTGAGACCGTGTTGCATGAGACGATCATTATATTTTTGAACGCTTTGATGATCACCAACAGAAACACAAAATGGTTTTTATATGCCCGCAACAACCTTGCCTACGAATTCTTGTTGTACTGGGTGCTGTCGCAGAGCACACCAGATGGATTTGTGTGGCACACGGTCAAACACCATTTCTAGATCCAGAAATGCAATGTTAGGAGGGCGATGCTTAATACGGTGCATTGCGTTAGTAATGCCGCGAATAGGGTCGTCAAGAATACGTTGAAAATCTTCATGATATGGGACGCCAACCTAATCGGACGGCAATTTTAAAATTACCGGGCTACCTTTCTTTTTCCATATTGGAACGGTGCTGCCCAGACGCGATGTCATCAGGTCCTGTTGCTTCCGCCGATTTCGTTCGTTTTATTGCTTCGTCTACTTGAGTGGCCTGACAGGTGGAATTGGTCCAAATGTCAGCAGTGCTTCTGAAAGTGAAGGCTGAACAAATTCTTCGATTGAAATCTGCTTGCCATCTATCCGTCGCAGCTGGGACTCAACAGAAGCGTTCGATATCCTGTATGCATTAGTGTCGGCTTTTGAGAAGTCGATACAGTTCTCTCTCGCCATCCTGAGGGCCCAGTTTATCGTAAATATCTTTGTAATGGTCCGCGATCGCTTTCTTTGCTTGCCGGTTGCCATTCTTGTAAATTTGGCAATTGGCTGGCATTTTATCGTGGAGAAACTTATGGCAGAGGCGTCTCTTTTCAAGGAAAAAGTAAGTATCTCGGGTGATGTACCGCTTACGTGGCTTGGTGATCTCGATGATTGCAGCGGCCGCTTTATAGTTCGTGTTTTTAACAAAGCAAAACAGAATAACAATCAACGGCTGATGTTGAAGTGCGATGGTCTCATAAGGAACGGCTTTACAGTCAGTGACGGAAATAAAATGTCTTATGAGGGTATAGTCGATGTGTGTTTTACTGTTCCGGCTGTAAAATGAGGGAAAAATGAGGCAATCGTGCGATGAACTGCGTATTTACAAGTACAAGATCGTGAGTGTCAGCAAAATCGACAATACTCTCACCACCCTCATTGCGTGCTTCAAACCCTTTTCCCATGGCACCTGTAAATACATGCCTTTTCACCAAGCTAAATCACAACCGATTACAGCTATGACGACGAAATCCACACACGGTTGTAGGCAGTGCCTATTTCAGCATACAAAAACTTGCGAACTCTTGGCCGCGTTCAAGAGAAGAATCCTGCGAAGAATTGTTGGCCCCATACATGAGGATGGGCGGTTTCCGTAGTCTACACAGCGATCGATGAGCGATACCATGACCGTGAGGTTGTGGATAAAAAGGATGATCCCGCCTGAAAAGTCTATGGTAGAAAAAGAAGACGAGGCAGACCCTGTCTGAGAAGGAACGATGGTGTAGGCCAAACAGCTTTTGTGGATATCGAATTGGTAGGCCTCAGCGCGGTCTCTGAAGTTCCCTATTAAGGCAAGCCTAGACCGGATACCGGTTTTTGCGCCGTTGGTGATGATGATGATGCAATAACTATGTAGTCATAATCAGGCACATTACAGGCCTTCGGAAAGTTGCATTTTTCTCGGCAATAGCTCGACTCCTTTGTAATGCATATGTGGTGAATAAGTGAATCATGCGATCAGCTGATATAATCGTGAGCTTCATCAGCCGGTCATCAAATTGTTCAATTTTTTTCATGGCATCACGCAAATTCCTTTTGATGGCATTGCCGACAGTATATTGAATGTGTGGACTACCAAAATAGAGAAGTTTATAGTTATTTTTATCACAATTCCATCGAGTTTCTTGTAGAGTGCAAAAGTTAATGCGCCTTGCGAGTTCTTCCATCTTTCTAGTGATACCAACAGTTAGCGTGCAGACACGTATTTGTTTGGCTTGGATTAATTTACTTACGTTCCTTGCTCATTTCTCGAGAGAACCGAGGTGAACGCCCTAGCATACTTTCGAGGTTTTTTACTTATCGCGATCATGCTTGGTTTTTGATGACATTTAATTCATTTTCTTGGTCGGCCTATTGCAGGACCTGTCGCTAAGAGAAGTCAGGTAGAATTTAGCATAGTCGGGTAACTCCAACTATACTGTATTTATCTCTTTCCCTGATCTCAGCATTTTATTTTTGTGTTACTGAGGATAGTATAAAGTGCGTTGCCCCAAACTCTCCTCCTTTATCTAGGCTTAGGGCCAGCATGCTACATAAATTAATCAGACTAATTAAACGAGCAACTCGAATACTCTTCCGGTAAGATACTCCATGAACTCAGCAATTAGGTGAAGCTTAGTGACTCAAGAAGTCGACCTTATTTATATGCTTTTGTTCGTATTTCTTGTCGCATTCATAGAATTTACTGGGACTATTGTAGAATTCAAGTTTTCTTCGCCTAGTAAATATAAACTACTGTAGTTAATAGAAATTTGGATCTGTGAAGTTGCCCTATAGGTTCGTAGCGTGATCTACGTTGCGTTTATCACAGTTATTCGGCTCCAAAATTAATATCTTGGATTGTGTAACAAAGGTGTGCGCAGGGGGACTTATCGCTATGAATGTATCGCCTCAACCAAAAAGTCCAAAAGTTGAGAAAAGATATTTGTCACATCACGTAAGGACCTCCTGGAAATCTACCAGGAAGATTACATAGATATGTTGCAAATCATAGCAACTACCATCTAAAAATCCTCCAGGTGCTAAAACAGAAACTTCCGGAATGTTCCAATGGCATCCGCAGGAATCAAAAGAACTTCCTGGGCAAAATCACCTTGTTCTTCCAAACTCAAAGAGAATTTTATAAAGATCTCACCAATTCAGGCCAGGAGTGCCACCTTTTGCTTTCATATGAGGTCCTTTCCAAAATCACTACACCTAATATTTTTGAAAATGTTGTCGAAGTAGCCCTAGATACACAACCTTTGGCAAAATTTATTCAAGCGTACTCATAAGGTATTGGCAGATCAGTATTGTCAACTCTTTGCTGATCTTAATTTAGCTCCTCCATTTTTCACCAACTAGCAAAGTACCAATTGTCTCCCGAAATATCGACCAATTACTTGTCTCTTGGCCATCTATAAGGTTCTAACTTTGGTTCTCTGCGCAAACAACATTAAACGTGATGATGTTCATAATGTGATAGACAAAGAGCAAAAAGTTGCGCAAAAGACTACAAGCCCCTGTAAAGAAGCGTTGATAATCGATACAGGCTTTTTATCAAAAACGAAATATTACGATAGCTTAAACCGATCATAACTCAACTTTTGACCCCATGTCATATTTGGGGCTACTATAAGTGCTTATATAAAATCACCAGAATGTGGTATGCATTTCTCCTAAGAACAGGGATGCAAAATTGGAATCCGTATATCCCCATAAACAATACAAGAAATGCCATGTGGAATCTACCAAAAGCGACTCTTCCAACTCGCATTGAATTTGTTGTCTCACTTTTTACAAGAGAGCAAATGTGGGTTCCAAGTCAAGCAAGACATATTCTCGAAGCATTCATTGCGCATATTACAAGCGGGCAAAGGGTAGCATAGGTCCCAGGGCGAAGCATGGATTGGTATCCACGATAGAGCATAAAACCTAGGACAACAGTTCTACTACCAAACATTATGTCCACCTCCACGTTGTGATCGCTGGGAGTTCTTTCTCTATGAATGACTGGTGTGACGATGAATCTAAACTAGCAACGGAACGGAATACCGCATACCGAATAATGTTGCATTCTCAAAGAACGCAGGCACATGCAGACACTTATCACGAACTCCGTCGAGCGGAAACACTACTTCACATACGGAAAACGGAACCCTGGGAGAACCGTACGTGCAACCGCACCAGACGCGGAAATTTTACCAACAAGTCAGCAGGATGAAGCCTTATACACCTCGATGCTCATCCTGCCGAGACAGAGGAAAATTTAATTTCCGACAGAATGGGCATACTGGAGCGATGGTTTGAGTATTTTGGTGAACTGCTCAACAACCAAAATATCGGCGAGTTGGAGGTCCCGCCAACTAAAGACG
Source organism: Hermetia illucens (assembly GCF_905115235.1). Classification (NCBI taxonomy): domain Eukaryota; kingdom Metazoa; phylum Arthropoda; class Insecta; order Diptera; family Stratiomyidae; genus Hermetia; species Hermetia illucens. The sequence continues at coordinate 141,355,322 of NC_051849.1, read as the reverse complement.
ACGGACAAATGCTGCCACCACCAAGCATAGAAGAAACAGTCCGTGCAATTCATCGACTTAAAACCATAAGTCGCCAGGAGCCGATGGAATTACAGCCGAATTGACTAAATATAGCGGCGACCAATTACACCAAGCGGTACATCAACTGATGCTCAAAGTATGGCACAGCGAATCAATGCCTGACCTAGCAACGAGGCATTATCTGTCCCATTCATAAAAAGGGAGATATCACGCAGTGCAACAATTATAGAGGTATCACGCTGCTGAGTACCATCTATAAGATATTCTCAGCTATCTTGATAGGCCGGATAGCCCCATATGACTATACCAAAGAGGATTCACTCCGGGCAAATCAGCAACAGATTAAATTTTCTCTCTATGGCAAGCGATGTAAAAACTGTTGGAATATGGCCATCAGTTTTACCATCTTTTCATCGACTTTAAAGCCGCCTATGACAGCATAAACAGGGTGAAACTTTACATGACCATGAGAGAAATCGGTATCTCAACGAAATTGATAAGACTAACTAGGCTGACCCTGACCAATGTGCGAGATCAGATAAAAGCAGCAGGATCACTCTCGAGAGCATTCAACATCAACAACGGTCTACGAGAAGGGGATGCCCTATCATCCGAGAGGCACCATCCTCTTCAAATCCACCCAACTACTGGCTTACGCTGACGATACTGACGTCATGGGGAGAACAACCCGAGATATACAGTCTATCTTCATCCCGATCGAGCAGTCGACGCGAGATCTTGAGCTGCACATTAATGAAGGCAAGACAAAGTACATGGTGGCAACGTCATCGCCAAAATCAAAACCGAAAGAATACATCAAATCGCATTGGTCAAACGAAACCAATGAAGATAGGGTCGAAAATCACAACCGATAACAGCTATGATGGTGAAATTATAAAAACTGTTTCGCTCGAAACGTCCCACCATAGACAATGATCTTGTCAGTCCTCATGTATTCCTCGGAGACTTTCTTAGCAAAAAAAAAACTGCATTTGAGAGGAGAATCATCCGAAGAATTTTTGACCCCCTACATGAGGATGGACGATTCCGTGACCTACATAACGAAGAAATCTATGAGCAATACCACGACCGTCTGGTTGTGGATAAAACCCGGTTCAATAGATTGCAGTGGGCGGGTCCATATTGATGTGGATGAACCAGTCCGAAAAGTCTATAAAGGCAATATCTATTTTAGAAAAAAAAGATGAGGCAGATCCTGCCTGGGATGGAGCGATGGCGTAGGTCAGGACGCCAGACAGCTTTTAAGGATATCGAATTATTGGACCTCGGCACAAAACCGGGATGTCTAGAGTTCCTTATTAAAGCAGGCCCAGACCGGATACCAGTTGTTGTGCCGATGATGATGATATTACAAGCAACATAAACTTCTGTGGCAATTATTCAATCTAAATTGCTGCTGCAATTTGAGCGGCGCGCGTTTCGATTTTATCCTGAAAAGTAAACTGTTCGGCAAAAATAAAATCATAGAAACAGTGGCGATCTAAAGGGCGGTCTGTATATTGAAATGCAAGAAGCATCCTTAGAACTTGTGCTATATTTCTAGAAGTCTTGTTCAGTTTTGGCCTAAGAAGAAGTCAAATTCCTCGAAGATTTTAAGTCGTCATATGTCACCTATGTAACATTTTAACCGCTACTTTCTCCAAAACGCCTCTTCTGCGTAATACACTCCTGATGCACTCCCTTATGATGGGGTGGGACGGTGGTCTGGACTCTGCATGTGGGATGTTAATGTGGTTGGTACCGAAAAATCCAAGCGCATAAATACCTTTTCAATTGTCGCACTCGATAAGGATACTGTTCTTCAGATTCCACTCAAAGTGCAGCAGAAAGTGAAGCGACTATGATGAACAGTTCCACGTGCAGATCGCTAAAATCGCTACAATATATAATCGGTACGCGAAGGAAGCCAAATTCAATACAATTTCATAATTTGATACACCATACCTTTATTAATCTGAAACAAACGCAAAAGTACATCTTACTCAAAACGTCACAATTGTTCTATAGCTTCAACTTTTAGCCATAATCCACCTTTAGGGGTTAAAATCGGAGTCGTCATTGAATATTCCAGAACAGTTGGTGTTTTGTCACATATTTCAAATCGGTAGTTCCTCAGCAATGATACCAGGCCAATTCGAGATTGCATCTGCCCAAATCTTGCTCCTATGCAATTTCTAGGTCCATCGCCAAAACCTAAAAATGCCATTGGGTGACGCTCTTTAACTTGTTCCGGTGCAAAACGTTCTGGGTCAAAAACTTCTGGGTCCGGCCAGATATCAGGATCGCGATGAATCGAATAGGCAGGTATAAGAACGCGAGTACCTTTCTCGATAATTCTATCTGAGTTGGGAATTTGATAATCACAGTTGCATTTTCTTATAAGCAGGCTGGCTGGTGGGTATTTGCGTAAGGATTCTGTAAACAAGATAAAAAATTTAACGATTCTATTGGCTCGTGAATACAGTAGCTATGCATGTTGTGTATCTACAAAAAGTCAATAGTTTAAAAATTTTAGTTAAAACCTTAGAGCTAGAAATACAATTTTCGTCATTTGCCTTTCATGATAACTGTAGTCATAAAAAAATTAAGTAGGGATGGTCTGCGCCCTATTCCCAAGTATGGTTCGAAGCCACTTTCGCTCCCCTTTCATAACCTCTTAGAAAATTTCGGGGCGATAGACTCAATTCTTTTCGAGCCGGTTCTAAAGCCTTCTATACACGGTCCAGCAATCCTGTCTGTTGCCTCTGAACAGCACACAGTTCATTCAGTTGCCTCTTCAACTGAAAATTCCATATATATGTACCATCAAGTCGGGCAGTATCATCAACCCTTGTCGTGAAAAGCATTGGACATAAAGTGCATATGGTGAATAGAACGCTCACCACCTAAACAGCCTGTCCGGCACACGATGGCCTGGTGCATCATTCACATCACGCAGATACCTGGTTGCCCGAACTGCCGTCAAGAACTGACAAACTAGCCGCACCCCATAAGTTCGGGTCACGGCCAAGACTGTTCAGACGTAACTTATAGGAACAAGTGAAGCCAAGCGAGCACCAGGTGATGATATCTTTCGATATTATGGCCGATTTAATTACTCTTAGGATAATTACTGCAACATAGCGTCCAAGTTACTTTGAATGTGCCTAGGTGGTTCAATTCTTGCCAAAATTTCTAGAGAAATATCTAGTTTCCTTAAGATCAAGATCAAGTTGAGATTGTTCCGCACAAATGCAAATGCTATATGAGAGCACTGTATGTAAAGTAATCGCCGCTGTTAAACGAAAATTTCAAGCCAACTAGTGCCTGCGTGATATCATCGGGAGGCTCTGATCTAAGACAATATCAAACGGCGAAATTTTTCGGCATGTTTATTAGAATGTGGAAGTGGCAGTGAGTAGGTCATACATTGAGAAAGGGTGAACAGTAATTCAAGGTAGCGTTGAGTCTCCCTAGAGACACATGTTACAAAACAATGCAGGAAGAGTGCAAGTTTGTCGGAAAGGTCTGGGGATAGCTTGAGCATACTGCCAGAAACCGTCAAAGATATTCTTAAAAATACCCTTTCTGTTGAAGATACAGACAGTCCTGGGTCCGCATCCACTTGATGACGGAGCGAACCACTTGGAAAGCAACTTACTTCCTCTCAACAAAAATTCACTTCGGCCTAGTTTAGGTCTGAACTTACCACAAATTTCACTTCAATATAATTAGCGCTCACGTCGTGTTTGCGATTATATATAAATGGAGCGATTGCCTCCTGTCGCCACTTTCGGTCACGCTCACCCCAGGGCAAAGGTGAGGCAGGATCTGTTGAGCTTCTGCCCCGGACGAAACCGTCAGTCAACTTTTTTTAAAACTCTTTCTGTGCTCGTAAAACCAAATCAGATCAGATAGAAAACAGTTGGATCAGGAAACTAAATTCAATACCTTAACCCTGATTGGATTGCATTGCAGCTAATTTGTACACAGATGAGAACTGCATGAATTGATTGATATGATTCCATTTTTATTGAGAAATGTAGCTCATATTGGAATGTTACGATACGCTAGAAACTTCACCATATCTAACCACATTTAAAGTCGTATCCCTTCAACATCTTCCAATTCTCAACTTGAAAGTGCAGTTTATCGCAAGAATCCTTATTCGGATCATCGAAGATTAAGATTTTAAATTCAGTTTGTCTGTCATTTTAACTGTTCAGGGAGCCGGTGATCGAATGAAAAATGATTCGGCCAACCGGAAAGACATGTTTTTAAGGTTTTGTATAAAACGAAACCTTATTAAAATCGGTATCTGTCTGTCACAAGCCTTTTTCTCTGAGACGCGATTGATACCGAATTTAGTGAAAAGGTGGGAACTGCATAGTGTGTTACATCCTTTTACGTCGAATTTAAAGGGGGGAGGGGGCATACATGCAAAAGGGGGGTGAATGTTTTTTTTTCACCAAATGTCGTCATGTGAGGTATCAAATAGAAGATCTCGATTAGTACTTTCTGAAGCCGGTGCAGGGGTCGAAAGCGATCATTTCTTTACTAATGGGACACTCCAGGCTGGGAGTGAGAATTTTATGGGCATCTTTATCATGAACTTTTTTGATAAATGCTCAAAGAAAAAATATCTTAAATTCTCATCTCAATCACGTCCAGGGTTGAAGTAATGATGCGGCTTGCCGGTACGTGGATGGTGCTTTCAGTTCAACTGGCGGCCGGGTGCATTGCGGGCTCTTTTCTCGTAGCTGACAGGCCGAACTGATCGTGGATGGCACCATCAATTCGATATCCCTGAAAGCTGTCCGACGTCCTGGTCTACGCCATCGCCCCTCTGAGATTACCTTTTGCCATGTCTTCAATCAAAACATACAAAATAGTCGAAGAATAATTTAAATATGAAATTTTTTGCCTGGCTTTCTAATGGTACTGATATCTTCCCAAGAGCTCCACTTTCAATAATCGGATTTTTTAATCTCCCGACACAGTCGCTCCCATTTTGATTGTGGTTTTAGTAATTTCCCATGATCCGTCGTTATTGTCGCCGGTACTATTCTTTCTTGTTATCGGTGAAGTCAATCGAACATGACATCTTTTGTCAAATACTTCGGCTACGTTGATGACATTTCCCTGCTCTCATCCCGGGCCATGGAGCTTGCCCAAATGGTTCTGGATTTTGAAAACGAGTCAGATTCAAGACAGATCAACAAAACCGAGGTTCTCAATCTGATAAATCATCCCACTCTTCCTACCTGCGTTAAAGACTAGAACGCCGAAGGTTTCGATCTATTTTTCTATCTTGGTAGCCTTGTTTCTGCCAAGGGTGGTACTGATTTTAATGGCACCCGGCGTCTTAACAGCGCTAGATCCGCCTTCGTTGCTGTGAAAATATAAATACATACTACCGCACTGACATCAATTGAGATTATTTCGCCCTTATCTTCTCTCCACTATTTCTCAAAAGTTCCAGGGATTCGTTAACATCTGTCTCCGCCATGTCACCGAAATTTCGAACATTGACTTGAGTCGACATAAGTATCAGGAACCGGTCGATTAATTAGAGGGCGGACACGGTGGCAGTGTGGTTTTTTCATTCATTTTATTTATTTCCAAATAGTGTCTTACATCTAATACATTTTGCTGCTTATGACTACTTATTTCTACTTACATAAAGACTTAATTCTACTATATACAATAGCACTTAATATTCATATAGTGCTTAGCCTCTTTGTACTCCTACCAGGCAAGGTGTGTCGAAGAGAGACAGGATTATTGGTTTTAGGTCAGGGTTCAGTATTTGGCACGGCCTAAGGAAAGTCGCTAGTGGGATTGTTTTGCCCTGCTCATGCAGTCTTCTAATTTTTGGGCTTGGATGGTTTTCAAGTTTATTGAAAAGCCGCTCCGTAATGTTGAGGATATATTTTCTAATGGGGTCTATATTTGTTCGCCGGTATACTATGGCGTTCCTGCCGCATTTCTTAGTCTTCCAATTGTAAGACAATCCAGAACAATGTCTTAATACACAGCGTTAGAAAGACATGTATTTATCCATGGCTTTCGAAGGGGCTCCGTAGCATATAATGGGCCTGATGAGAGTCTTATATAGGATCAGCTTAGTTTTGGTGCTTAGACCCACTTTTTTGCGAAGAAGAAAGTAGATCTTGCGCAATGCACCATTTGCTTATCCAATGGCAAGTTTAACATGATTGTTAAATCTTAGTAATTCGAATCAATCCTAGATATTTGACTATTGAATCAGCAGTCTTAGTGAGAGCAGTTCTGTTGCTCGGAAGTATTGCGTTGTGCTGCCGCTCGAAGAATTCCCCAAGTGTTTTTGCTTTCTCAGCATCACTGCAGACTCGCACTTTGTTTTGGGTTTTGGGTGCATTTCCCCGTTAGCCTGTTGATATTTTGGAACATATTAGCTCCAGGCTTAATGTCTGCAAGTTTGCGGATCAATTCTTTGCTACGGAAGGTCGCCACCATACCACGAATTAGCGTACTGAGACAGTTAATCCGGGAGAGTAATGCTTTATATTCCGCATTTATTTTATTCCCGTGCTCGTGAAATTTGCGCTTGAGATTACGTCTCCAAATCTGCCAAACTTTCAAGTGGAGCATTATCTCATGGGGAAGAGAATCGAATTCAAACTCATCGACTTTTATTAGCTTAGAGTTCCTGCGTGTAGCAGTGTCAATAGCGTCAGACGCCAAGTTAATAGCCTCGTCGATTTCTTTGTCCGACAGATTGCGATTATTTGAGAACTTTTTCAAGTTGAGTTTTGGTGCTAATTCAGCCCTGAATTTATCCCAGTCAGTGTGGGGGAAAGACCTAATTGTGGTCATTACTCCTTTTTTCAGAGAAAGAGGTGAGGACAGTTTGAGACTGACCGCGAAATGGTCGAACATGCCTGGTAAAGTATCACATGATATTACCTGAAAACTTTGCTTCATTTCCATAGACAGAAGGAAGTAGTCTAATATAGATTGACTACTGGGTCTCGACGGAGAATTCGTCAAGAATATCACGAGATTGGTAGGCGAGAAAGGGTCGTGGATCCATTTGAGTAGGGTTTTCCCATTACAGTTAATGGCCGTGTCGCCCCAGTGAGTGTGCCTGGAGTTGACGTTGCATCCAAAGACAAGGTAATTAGATTTCAACTGCAGATCGATCAAGACTTTTAAGTCGTGGGCCAGTTCCTCATTTCTAGATTGGCACCTAATATAAACGGAAACAATGAGAATCCTTTTACTGCCAGCCGTTTTAATGAAAGCCGCCGCAGCGGAACAAGTTAGCAGGTTATCTATGGCGACTTCCTCGAATTCATAATCTTTTTTGATTAATAGGGCAGAGCCGGTGTTGTTATCGTGTCGGATGGTATTATATCCGGTGAAGTTCACGTTATGCTTGCTTTTAAGATGGGTCTCCGAAACGCAATAAATGTCTACTTTCAGAGAGTCGATCAACGCCTGGGCAGTGGCACGTAGGGGCGTGAAATACAAGGGACGCGGAGTTAAAAGTGACGATACTTAACTCCATAAATTAAGAATAAGTTTGATGGCAGCGAATTGCCGTTGTTCATTCGTGCTGGCTGAGGTGAGGGCTCCAACCAATTCACGGAATGCAGCCGGCTGGTCTGGGAGAGACTTTGTTGGATGTGGAGGTGCAGGGGCCACTCGGGGCAATGATTGATTCATGACTTTTGCGTAAGATATGCCTGGTTTGGCCAAACTTTGCGACAGTTGTGCTATTGCCTGTTTGGTCTGCTGTGCTTATTTAGATTTGCGGGCTTTGGCAGCTTCTTTTCGAGCCAGCATATCTTTATAAGTTCGGCTTTACCAAGACAGCTTCGGCGAAAGCAGACGCACATTCCACGATGTCGCCCACTTCAATGGGCTGTCCGGCTTGCAGGTTTTCCTTCTCCTGCCGTTTTTCACGTTCTGCCCTGAGGTCTGCCCGGAGCTCCGCGATCTCCTCCTTCATCATTTTAATTATTTCGAGCAGATTTAGTCGGTTCTCGTCTCCGGGGCTCGGGCCCCCCTCTTCGTCAGAGGAGCCCCTGGTCTTCGTCCTCTTGGCGGACATCCTGTCCCCAAGCCCGTCCTTCGTGGATGTCAGGAATTCTCCGGTTCACAGACAGAAAACAGAAAAAAACAATCGCATGTAAATTATACTTTAATATACGGTGTCTCAATAATATTGAGATCCACTGTATATTATTAACAGAACGATACTTACTTTGTTTAATTGCTCTACAGAGCCCCCCGCTTAGCACTTCAGTCACTTTCGTCACTTTCTGATTTCTATTGTTTTTTTTAAAACACTCGGATTGCACCGAAACACGTCGGTTCACTACGAGATATCGAAGTGAACTATGAACAGATTACATTTTAAGAAAGGCTGACAAACGCATTACTAGGTATGCTATGTAATACATGCCCGAGGAGTGGGTTGCACTAGAACCACATGGTCTAGGGAAACGGAGGAGTGTAGACTTCTCGGGTAGACTTGAAAAGAGCTAAAGCGAATTTAGTAGAACCACTGTAATGACAATATGAGTAAATTGGGCGATGCCACTCGTGTCAAACATCCACGTGTTCTTTTAATCGATGCTTGGGTCCGCACTAGATTCTAAAAATCCAACAAACGGTGAGATTCGCGCGAGCCTACTGAAAGATCAGCACTTGAACCAAAAGTGAAATATGAAAATAAAAAACGGCTCAGCCGTGCGGGAGGAGCCGTAAAATTCTGGACCCGAATTCCGGGATAAATGAAAATAAATATATAATAATAATAGAAAAAAATAGAAATCATATAAAATAAAATGAAAAAAACCACCGTAGCCGGTCCCAAGCCGGATAGTAAAAGGAGAAGAGATAGGTAACTTCAGTCTGAATGGCTGTACGCCACCACCTCAGGTGGTAGGTGAGGAAACGGCAGGAAATTTGCAAATTGCTCATTGAGGAGGCCATCACCACACCTGATCGTTTGGTATAAAATGCAAATGCAAAAATGAGGAGAGGGAGAAATGTAAGGTCTGATTACTTACTTAGCAACCTTCTACAAATTTATAATGTCCATTATTAGTGACAAGGTCAATGCGCACATCGAAACCAATGACATTCTGTCCGAGAAGCAGAAAAGCTGCCGACTCGGGTCAAGAACTTGTAAAGAGCAACTCATTATCGACTCTTTAGTTGTAGGACAAGCAAAAAGAGCCGAAAGAAATCTCTTTATTTGCTATATCGATTATGTTAAGGCTTTTTGATAGTGTCCCGCAAATCTGGCTAATAGATGTCCTACATCTGTATTGCATTGGTCCGAAACTAATAAGGTATTTGGCGGCAGACATTGAAGGGTGGCATACACCTGAGGGTACTAACACCCCAAAGCCTATCCGTATACGGAGAGGCACCTTCCAGGCGGATTCGTTAAATGCACTGAATGTATTCGATATCCCTTCACTAGCGTATGCATTCTGAATTTTGCTTTAGACGAAGTTCGATCTGGAGCACGACCAGCAGCGGATACGGACATTATGTCCAAATACAGCAAAGAACAGGCGAGTCTCTTGCATTCAGCTGTTTGTAAGACAGATTGCGGGCTGACTTCACTTAACTTGAAGGACCTATCTTTCAATTTGCTGAGTGAGGTAACGTCTGACCAAGAGCGGATCGATGAATGGAAGTTGAAGGTAATGCACGGAAAACACCTGCATTATCTTTGGCAGCCATTTATCGATTTGCATTTGTGGAACAGATGGCTGTGTGCTAGGGAGCTCTTTGCTGAGACGGAGAGTTTTACGTGTGCCATTTAGGACGGTGTGGTCGCCACCCGAACTTATAAAAAGCTCATAATCAGAGAGCGTGTTGGCAACGACCAGTGCAGAATCTGTGTTTCGGGGTTAGAAACTATACAGAAATATTATATATTAGCCTCGTTAGCCTACCAGCACCACGAGAGGTCCTTTATTTTTAAGTAGATAGGATCGTCTGAACCTATTATAAGTGCTTGGCACTTAACGCTAGTACTGGGTAAAATCCGACGTCTACCGAGATTGTGACAACTCAGAAAATACCTCTCCGTATGCGGGTGGGTTCTGAAGTGTTGTTACCCTTAGATGAAGGCACTGTCAAGGTGATATGCAACCCTTCCAAGATTGCCGCCAAAAACTTTATTGGTTCCGATATAGCAACTAAAGAGATTTCTTTGGCGTTAGTTGCCCATCCTATAACTACTGAGCGGATAATGAGTTGCTTTTGCAAACTCCTGGTTCTTCCACTAATAATGGACGTTGTGAACTTCTAGAGGGTTGGTAAGCAAGTAATCGGCGTTGTGTCTCCGGGGTTTTGCACAGAGTATTTTTTAGGGACAAGATAGGTAACTCCCGCCGTGAGGAAGTGTGGAAATTCCTCAGGTCAACTAACGACCTAGTTTATGTTGTGTGCCAAGCGGCTGAATTATACTTTTAAACTTTTTATACAAGAAATTCCAGATCAGGAGCCTTCCAGTACTTTGAGCTGTTTATGTCTCGTTGAATCTCCTCTTCGGTAACATCCGCAAAATTCAGCATACTGGGTGGGTAACCTCCAAATTCCACCCCAATACTTCTTCCATTACCGAAAACTATACTGTCTGGAAGCTCTGTTAGAATTCGTTTAGAAATCGGAAAAAACTCTGCTCGTTCACCACGTACGTTCCATTCTGGACATGTCTGGAGTGACTTTCGCCATACCGTTGCAACCGACTGCATATGACAGAAAGTTTCTGCTTTAGTGCGTCTAGGATTTCAACTAGGGGTGTCTCATTGGGAATGGTATAGTTCCGATAAACCCTCTGAACTTTGTTAACTGCACCACAAATCACAAATATTTGTAGTTGCAACAGCAACATATCAGCAGACAAGCAAGAACCAATTTCGTCATTAATTTGAGATAGAATTTCCGGAGTCGTTGTTTATACGGATAACAGTCGTTAACATCCGGGTATAATCCTTTCTCTCTAACTGGTTTTTTCTACACACACACCATGTGCGTTTTTTTCCAACCTACATTTTTTTTAACTGGTGGAAAGCATAACTAAATTTGTGTTGAATCGATTTAGTTTTTACACATTTTTCTACGCATCAGTTATTCTGATCCGAACCACGATTAGGTATTTTTGTTAATAATTTCTTATTTTCATTCTGGATTTTCAATGCAAAACATGCGATTTTTGGAGATTTTGTTTTACAACTCCGCCATTTTAATGTTTAGTGAGTTAAAATTATACAAAATAAGAAAACGTTTGAATTGTTGATTAAATGGAGATATTCTTTCTATCAATCCCCCTTTTTTTAGAGGAGTCCATTTTGACCGCAAAAAACAAATACAAACGATTGTTAAATTCGTTAATTACAAGTGTTTGAAAACTGTTTGAAAAATGTCCAAAACATTGAAAATCATCAGTGTTTGTACGACCTTGTTTAAAATCAGTAAACTAGTAGACAACTTGCTGACTTTCCTCGCGCAGAGTGCTCGTAACATTTTCCAAGAGAATCCTTTGACCGGCATTTTCTGTATGAAAACCAATGTCATATTAACACATGAAATTCCATTTAGCAGTGATTTTCAAAATAACAAAAGTAGTTTTCAATCACAAGGTAAGTGCTTAATTCGACAACCACAAACGACTATTGATTCGAAACGCAAAACGAGCAGACCGACAAAATGTCGCTTCAAAGATTTTACTTAATGTGAGCTTCGGATCCGACTGTTTTTGTCCATTCGTGCAATTAGTGTTGTGACCGTTAAAAATATAGTTAAATAGGAATCTTATATTATTCAAAACAGAACCATGTAATAGTTACCAGTAATTATATGATCAATGTAAGTCATTTCCGACATAGCGTCATATGTGAATTCTCCTGCGTGTTTTGCTAGAACATCACTTATTTCACGACGAGCCTTTTCTTGCATCTCTGTATTCATGGCCAATTCATAAAGAGAGTATGTCATATTTGTTGAGGAGGTTTCGAATCCAGCCAAAAAGAAGATGAAAGCTTGCGCAGCAATTTCTTCGAGACTCAGCTTTCCTAAACCATCCTTAGCGTCTTCACTTCCATTGCTTCCATTTTTCAATTGTATCAATATATCCATAAAATCGTTCCTTCGAACATTATTTGTCTCCCGAAATTCAACAGTTTCACGGACAACTTTCATGAAGAAATTGTGTACATCATCCCTTGTAGTTTTTAAACCAAGTTTTCGTGATAATTCTGGAAACTGCGTGATAAATGCTCTGCCCAAAAGTCCATTTCGATTTTTCTCAAATGCAGTTCGTCCCACTTTCCGGAACTCCGTATTTGGATCTTTCAAACTGTTGCATTCGATGCCAAAGGCACAAGTTCCTATCACGTCTGTTGTGAATCTCGCCAGAAGCTCTTTGATTTCGACATCTGTTTGAGTCTTCAATATTTCTCGTAAGGTTTGATCAAATCGATCCATCACTCCCAATATTGTTGGATACATGAACTTCATTTTTCCTGATGTGAAAGTTGGTGTTAGCTTTGATCTAAGTGCCTTCCACTTACGACCCTCCAGGGAAAGTAGATTGGCTGACAGTGGATCATCTCGTTCATTGTAGAATATGCCTCGATCGTGGAACTTGTTAAAATCTCTCACGAGTATATTATGGATGAGATCAAGATCAAGCACCATAAGAACTGCGTTGCTGAAAAAATACAGCCCTGCGAGCGGCCCTTTCCCACTGAACTCTCGATACGTCTCATCTAATGTATCCTTTATAGGGCGCCGTTTTCCATTTCGACGGAGCGATCCAAATGGAAATATTGGTTCTAAACACGGCACTCCACGTTTTGCCCAGTATCTATACTGAATTTTGAAAAGCACATAAACGCTAGTCAAGATGGTGACTAGAATAGAACAAAACGCCACAAGAATTGCCATGACAATCACAATTCACCCACTAGACCCGTCAGTTCTTTAATCCATCGTACGAACGAATAACACAATGGCTAACGATCCACTCGAATTTATCAGTTTGTCCAGTTTTATCTTGGTGGATAGCAGATAAGCAGATGACTTCAGAGTCAATATGAGACAAGGTTGATCGAGGTACACTTGCGCTTTGATTCTGTATGCATTTCTCTAGTTTTGCCACTTTGCTGTACTTTCTGTGATTATAGTATTGTTAACATAATGATAATAGTACTCGTGCACAGTATGTCAATTACAAATGGACACACACAATTGTGTTTTCGTTGAAAAATATACAGTAATTGCTTTTTGGTCGATAGATATTCTAGAAATCCTGAAAACTCTTTTGCGATTGGTTTCAATTCACAGTTCTAGAAGAAATTACAATTGTGAAATTATGAAGATAGTAGACAATCCTGAATATTTCAATGCGATTGCACCATACGGAAGGGTTCGAAAAACCTCAAGCATGCTAGCTTAATAGCCAGACTTTGTTCAATTACACAACAGCTTCTACGTAAGTACATATAGTTGCACTTAAAAGTGAGAAATACTGGGAGGCTTGAGTGGTAAGCGCACTATCCTGCTTATAATTTCCTGTTCAATACGATGCACTCCAGAGAATCCTTGCTTGAAGGAAGAAACACTATTTTTTGGGGGGACACATAAATTATAATACATGGAAACAAACTTGTGTGTATGTTTGGTTGAATATATGGTATGTTTCTGGAAAAGGAAAAACATTACATTATAGAAGAAGAAACCACGAAGTACACCGCATTAACTCATGGAAACAAGAGTCTCTATTTTGAAATGAAAGCTTGCGAAAACGCGATCCCTTAGGGATACTTTTAAGATCGACACTAGACTATTGTACATAAACAAGTCGGGAAACCGGAAACCCAGCCCTTCAGATATGAAGGGTTTTGTTTAAGAATATTTTGATAGTATGCTGGTCCCAAGCCCAGGTAAAGGAGGAGGGTTTGAGGGAGCGTACTCTGTACTATCCTCAGTAAAACAAAAATAAAATGCTGAGATCAGGGAAAGAAATAAATAGAGTATAGTTGGAGTTTCTCTTCTATGTTAAATCCTACCTGATCTTTCTTGGTGACAGGCCCCGTGATAGGTCGACTAAGAAAATGCATACAATGTCGTTACAAACATGATGATCGGATTGAGTCACAAGCCTCGGAGAAATGCTAGGGCGTCCACCTCAGTCGACGAGGCAGGACGGGCCCCAGTCCTGTCGAGAAATAGGCAAGGGTTTTTGACGCATTGACGGCGTCAGGACGTAAGTAAATTATTCCGAACACAACGAACAAAACAAATACGTGACGGCACGCTAAATGTTGGTACCCTAACTGGAAAAACGGAGGAACTCGCAAGAGCCCTTCGGAAAAGGGCGCACTGATATCTGCGCTCTGCACGAAACCCGATGGGCTGGTGCCAAAAGCTGCAACATTGAACGCGAACGCGGTAAAAATGGCTATAAACTTCTCTATTTTGGTAACCCACACACTCAATTTGGTGTTGCCATTGACATCTCAGAGGGTTTCCGTGATCCCATTAAAGAAGTCGAACAATTTGATGATCGGCTGATGAAGCTCACCATTATATCAGCTGATCGCGCTATTCACTTCTTCACCGCGTACGCACCACAAACAGGTCGACTTGATCCCGAGAAAGATGCCTTCTGACAACTTCTCGATGAAAAGACTTGTCACGTGCCTGCTGACGACTATATAATCATTGTCGGCGACCTTAATGGTCATGTGGGTGAAAAGGCAGACGGTAACAGGTGCCACGGGGGAAAGGGGTTCGGATCGGCCAATGATTGCCGTCCTACAAATTTAACCACCGATAAAACAGCGTGAGGAACGCACTGGCCCGCCGCGCATTAAATGGTGGCAAATTTCTGAGAAGAAAGAAGAAACGATCTCACTCATACGATTGCCGACCATTACGAATGTGGAAGAATCATGGAACGAAATGAAAGACACGATCCACAAAGCGGCCTCTGCAACCCTCGGGGTCACCAAGCCGGGTAAGCGACACATCAACCGAGATACTTGGCTTTGGAATGATGATGTTGAAATGAAGGTTCGTGAAAAGAAACGCCTCTACCACAAATTTCTCGACGATAAAGCGCCTGCTAATTGGCAAATTTATAAGAATGCCAACCGTGAAGCAAAGAAAGCGATCGCTGTCACCCGAGCGAACCATTACAAAAATCTTTACGATAAACTGGGCACTCGGGATGGCGAGAGAGATCTGTACTCACTTGCTAAAAGCCGTAATGAATGTACACAGGATATCGAACACTTCTGTTGCGCTAATGACAAGAACGGTACTTTGCTTACCAACCGTCGAGTCACAACGGATAGATGGCGAGAATATTTCGAGCAGATTTCAATTGAAGAATTTGCTCATCCTCCACTTCCACAATCATTGCCGACATTTGGAGCAGTTCCGCCAGTCAGCGCAACTGAAGTCGAGGAGGCAATAAAACGAATGAAATCAGGGAAAGTCACAGGACCCGACGACATCGCATCTGAGCTCTGAAAAGCGAAGATCTGGTACCCAACACTGTGGCTTAGTGAATTCTTTAACCGGGTTATTCAGGAAGGAAGAACACCATCTGACTGGCAAGAAGGTAGCCAGCAGAATCTTCAAATTATCGTCCGATCCGGTTACTTTCCCATACCATGAAGATTTTTGAACGCATTCTTGACAACCGTATTCGCGAAATCGTTGAAATAATCGGGAATTAAACCAGATTTGTCAAAAACTGCGGAACTACTGACGCAATACACGCTGAGCCGTTACTCACGGAGAAACACCGTGAGAAGCATCGCCCTCTTTACATTGCCTTTCTGGATCGATTTCAACAGAACCTTTAAAAATAAGGTGGTATTCACTATACGATGGGCAAAATCCGCAAATGTTTGTAGAAGGACCTGTCTCTATTAGGGAAAAAATAAAGAAGCTGCTGATTTATCACCTCATGTGAATTTAACTTCGACAAACAAGTGAATTTGACTGCACGAGGCCAGGCAAGTATTTTAAGTGAAGCAGCATATCCTACCTAACCCACAACAATTGTTGACAGGTCCCCAGAAATATGTTTTGTTTTATTGTCGATTGATGAACTGCGGACATTTCTGGCTGTGAGTTGCGTTCAAACTGTCCAATTCCCGACAATACCCTTCAAATCCACATTGAAAGCGTAACCTTTCTTTAATGAAGTGCTACTTCATTTGAGGCAGATCTTCATCACCAGTTATCATCATTTTTAAAACGGATCGTTGTGTTGACGTTTCTGCAGCGTAGAACAGATTTTAGCACACGCCATCAAATTAACTTCTTTCAGTTCATGAAGAATCCAATATCGAGCTATCCGACTTTTTAGGTGCAAGTGAATACTTTTTTGAATAACCTTTAATGTTTCTGCTACATTTCATTTGGTTCGATCATTGCCACAAAACCAATTATGGAATTTGTTAATCCAGGTTTGGCTCTGACGCCATTTTTGGCCAAGTTACCATCACCAACTTTAAATAATTTTTCATGGGCTTCCCTCGCGTTCTTCCTTTTACGAACATAGTTTAATCTTCTAACTTGTTTGAAATCTTTTCAACTGAACTTGAAGCTAAGGTTAAGGGGGTCATCCCGTGTGAAGGTCGTTGGAATTTTTTTGTACAGAACTGGATAAAGATACATAGTATATTCATCAATATCTTGAGCGTATATTCATTAATGTCTTTCATCCTGATATCATTTGCTCATTATTTAAGTACAGAGCAACTTAAACACCCATCTTCGAAAAAGGAGATCTTAAAGGAAAAAACAAATGACATTTTAGCGTGTGGAGTATACCACGGTTCACAAACTAGGATTATTAAAAAATATTAAAAGGCAAATTTTTGCAGCCTTGTTAAACTTGTTTTTTCACGCTTTCTTTAATCTATAAACAAGTCAGGAAAGGTATAAAAGGTTTTGTGTTTCCCAGTGTGAGGAACTTTGAGTGCGTGGCAGTTGCACTTGGATAATAATTTAAAATTCAACTGCGTCAGGAGCTATTTTCACAAATAATTTACTCTGCAAAGTACTCTATCGATCATAACTGATTTCATCCGCTTCACACAATGATTTCAACATTATTAGCAAATATGAAAAAGTTCACCAAAAATAGATACAAGCAAGTTGGGAAACCGGAAGTTGTACGCTTCAGGTATGAAAGGTTTTGTATATTTCTTTTATAAAAACATTTCAATGTCCCATTAGTAGCTAGCACATAATATATGCATATATTATGTGAGAATATCCACTTTGACATTATAGAGCCATTCAAAGTCTTGAATTTGCACAGAAGCGACACCTTTGACCTACTATAAATTTGTTAATAACAGTGTGATTTGCACCAAACTTGGTAGGATCATGCTCTATATAAGAGTTTACATTGCTTCAAAATTTCATGATTTTAGGTAAATCGATTTTAATAAGTTTTGTTTTACACAAAACCTTAAAAAGGGCTTACCTAATAGCAACAAAGGGTAAAAGGGCTGGGGAGAAGTAATTTTTCATATATGGGACTTTAATATTTCACTCGAATGTCAATTATTCTCGTTAATTATGAGGCCAGCATCTTATTCGCATGGCTTCAGACCCAGTAAATTCGCGCGAAATTGATAAGTTTGAACTGCTATAACTTTGGCCTAATGGTCGGATTTCCATGAAACTTCGCATGCGTGTGCGAGACATTGTCCTCTATGTTGGTGCTCGTAGGGTGAACTTAAGGGGGGGGGGTTTCTCAGTGAATTTATAACCGTTGGTAATATACTATTAGTAAATTTATTTTTTTAAGGCCTAGACTTCATCTAAGCAGACCTTCCTGATTTTTTTCGGATTTTTGGGTTGATATCCCATTTGATACCCCACATGACTATATTCTATGAAAAAATGTTATATCTCGCCTATACATATATGGGGAGCCCCATTTAAACTCCACATAAATTTATGTCACTCACTGTATTCGTGGGATTTCACAGTCCACCAAATATCGTTTGGATCGGTTTAGCCGTTTTGGGGAAAAATGCGTGTGAATACAGACAGTGAATCGATTTTGATAAGGATTTGTCTTACTTAAAACCTTAAAAATGGTCCAATCAAATCGAAATTATCCTATGTTGTGAACCTTAAAAATATGAACTGAATAAGTCGTGAAGATTTCAAAGAATTTCGTTGGATAGAGAGACAAGAACGTGTGGCAGACAGACGCACAGACCGCCAGACAGTAAACCGATTTCAACAAAACCTTTAATGATTTTGGGGTGATTTTGGGCTATGGTGGCATCCGGGTTTCATCATACAAAGATTTAACATAGATACAACTTCACAGAAGCTTGACGTAACCGCATTGGACATTCTTCCACCTCATTTGAAATTTATCCACACTGAAGCCAAAATGATCACTTTTATAAGTGGCGTCAAACTTAACATCGACTAAAACTATATTTTATAAGAGGAATGCGTAGCCAAAGGAGAATCATAAACTTCTCCATTACAGGCATCTCCGCACTGAACACATGAAATCAATTCCTCAAAATTATGCATGCTAGCCAAAACTGGATTCTGCTGTCGAAAATGAGGTTCGTTCTTGTTCATCATGTGTCCAAGGTATGCAACACATTGTGGCCAGAAGCGACGAATCTTCGTCAATAGATCATACACTTGAAAAATTTTCTGGGTAATAGTTAACTCTTAGTCAAAGTAGACAGAAATTTTCACCAAGCCAACAACACTTACACTCGAAGATGAAGAACTACTGCAAATGCAAGTCTATCCGAATGGAGAACTCTTCATCAAAGTTTAGAGCCACTTTGGCTCCCATATCCCCCCCTCCCCCCTCTGGTTACCTGAAATGCGCTTCAGCTCCCCCACGACTTCCTGAAACGCTCGCACTTCCCCTGTACTGTTTTTCGCCAAATGCCCTTGAGGCGACCCACTCGTCGGTCACGTTGGGTGAGTGGATTCTGCTGCATGGTATAGTCCGCAATACAATTGTCACCCCTCTTTTATATGTGACCTATCGACTGTTACTTCTGCTTTCTATCACATCACATACGAGTGCCAAGTCTGTGCGTCGAACAAATTGTAGTTTGTAGCTTGAGTAACTTTAGAGTTCATTTTCCATATGCTACGATCTCACCTTGATTTTAGTGTTGAAATAACTGCATTTAAAGATTTTAGACAGGGCAGCGCAAGCGGATGTAGCGCTGTTAATGCGTCGAACAACATCTACTTCGGTGCCGCCGTCGTCAGAAACCACGCTTTCTAGATATACAAATTTGTCGACGCTTTCGATCCTCTGTCCATTAATCCAGATAGGGAGAGTGTAATGACCCGTCAGATGAGAACCTTGATTTTGTTGGTGTTTATTTTCAATCTTCTAAATCCAGAGCTATTCAGCCGAGGTCCATGATCCGGTGAGACAGTAAACAGAAGTAATCAACGTAGTGAAGGTGTTTAAGGAAAGATGTCATTTTCCATTGAATTTCTTCACGTCCTCCGGACAGGGCGGCAGTGAAGAACGTCACCGATAACGAAAAAAAATAATATCGGTGACAGGATGCACCCGGACTCCGCTTAGGACCTCAAAATCCTCCGAGATTTTACTTCGGTGCAGCACGTAAAATTTAGCGCCCTAATATGTCGCTCTGATAATAGCTATTAGTTTCTCCGGAATCCCTCCTACGTAGAGCACTCCAGATACACTTCCTCTTTTTGGAATCTTAACGATCATTACTTTCTTTCACTCTCTGAGAAAGGTCTCCGATTCCCAAGATTTCCGTACGAGTGAAAGCAGCAGATCTGCAGTAACTAATCTTCGATGTAATCCATACAAATCCGTATCTGCCAGGTAAATATTTCTACGCTCACTAGTAAACCAGGAAACTTGCAAGAGTCTTTCGAAAGTGATGTTTCTATATCTGCGCTCCGCAAGAAGATGGAAAGAGCTGCGACATTGACCGCAAATGTGGTAAAAATTACTTGGTACGCCATGGACTCAATATGGTGTCGCCATTGATGGAGTTCATTCTTTTGAAGGCTGACCGCACAGTTCATTTCTTTATCATCCACACGCCACAAACAGGTCGACCCGGTGCCGAGAAAGACACATGCCAACTACTAACACAAAAACATTTAACGTTTGCGGCAGACGGCAACTGGTGCAAAGGGGTGGGTTTTCGGAATGACGATGTCGAAAGGATTCCACTCCCGCGACTACCGACCATAACGATTATTGCAAAAAACACGGAATAAAACCAAAAACATAATCCAAAAATTGCTAGTGCAAATCGCTGCAAAGGTAAAAGCTGATCTAGTTTTAATCAGCGAACACTTCCGGAAAAATGACCTAGCGATATGAGTTCAGATTAGGTAAAAGCAGAGTTCACACTTGTCACTTAGCAACCGGAGCGCAGAAAAGGTTGAGGATTGCCTATTCTCACAATGAAAAAGCTGGAAGATGCAACTCACCATCGAATAAATGTAGCGCTCGGCGACTTCTATTCTCGCTGGAAGGGGGCATTTTTTCACCGCTGGAAGGCCGCTCGACTTGCCCTAGCCACCAAAGCGAAACGAGATCCGGAACTGCTGTCTGCATATCAATCACTCTGTATGCTTGACACGGCCGGGAAAGTGCTCGAAAAGCTTATCAGGAGCAGACTCGCCGAAGCGATACGTGTCATTGAAGACTTGTCTCCAAGGCATTTCGTTTTTAGACCCTACGGTCCATGTCAATTGGCGAGAAGGTGTCTCGTAAGCGCCTTGCGCAAGTGCAGAGAGTGGAAGCTTTACGGCCTACCGTACTATCCCAGAACTGGCTGTGATGAGGATCGCGTGAATAATCCATTTTGTCCCCTCGCTAAGGAACATTAGGCCATCTAAATATGCAGGGGAGAAGACTCGAAGAAGGCTACTCCTGAAGATCAACAATATACTCTGAAGAAGTGGCAACTCTTTTGATGAAACGGCTTAAGTGGCAGATTGACTGCGCCGCTCAACGGCAACTTAGATCCATGGTTGAATAGAAAGCATGATGAGATTGATTATTTCCTTACCCAGCTAGTAGGCGGGCATGGTGCTTTTTAGTCCTATATTGCGCGTTACCATCGAGTTATTTTTCTTGCGAAGAAGTTTAAGCTCAACCAGTTGGGAGACTGGATGGCAGGGGATGCCTTGAACTAACAACTCTCTTCCTCCTCTCAACTTCCGTTGGTGAAAGGGATTTCCTGAATTGAATTAAATGCTCCAGGCAGGAGAGCGGGAAGGTTAGCTGGAAGTAATGTGTCAAACAGTTCCAGACTAGTCCTAATTTGGTAGTCCGACGGCGTACTGTTGCGGAAATCCAACATTCAGTACATAAATTCACCTACCTTACCCTAAGAAAAACAAACCAGGTAAGTGTTCATCAATGGAGATACTTAGCTTCAAAGGAAGATGTCTAAATCAAGGTCAATAAATAGAAACGCATCTATTATAGGTTTCTTGTCGATAAAAAGCTGGGCAGTCGGCGAATTTTCAAGAACGCAAGAAGCAAAAACAACGATCACTGTTACGCGAAGCGCATTACAAAGCTCTTTACGATAAACTGAACATCGGGGATAATAAGAGATGTCTATAACGACTTGTCAAAAGACGACATCAATCCACAAAAGAAATCGAAATTTTGCCACTGACGCGATAAAGGTTTAAAAAAGAGGAAATGTTCGTTCAAATAAGAATTTAATACATTTGCAGCCACACAGAATTGAAATAATTCCATTGCTTCACACCAGCACTTGATTCAATCCTCCAATCATTTTCGATTCTCGGTGTTTGGTATGTCTATCAGAGTCGTATTCGACTTTTCCATTACCCGGCTGCGACACCCGTAGCAGTCTTTTGATGCGATTGAATCCAAAAAATCCTACGATTTTTTGGATGTCGGGTGAATTCGGTAATTGTTGAATGGTATTTGTTATGTGCTTTGTCAAATGATAGTATTGTGCGACGGTGCACTATTGAGGAGCAAACGAAATTATTCACGCAAGCCCCTCATAATGCCAAATAATACTCTCTGTTCTATGCCTGTACTTCCCAATTCTATCTATATCTATCTATCTCTTACGGATATTGATACTGCTCTATGAAACACTAGAGGGTCAAAGGAGGATCAAGGTCACTTCGCGGGTAGCACAGGGATCCATCCTAGGGTCGGATCTCTGGAACACTACCTATGGCAGTCTACTTAAAGTCGACATGCCAGAAGAGTCGCGCATGGTCGACTATGCAGATGATGTCGCAGCGCTTGTTGCTGGACGCACTATCGAACAGGCGCAAAGCAAACTCGGCATATTGATGCGACGGGTAAGCGGGTGAATGACTACTCATGGTTTCAACCTTGCATTGGAAAAAACCGAAGTAGTCATCCTGACTAAAAAGAGAATTCCAACCCTGCATCCCATATCGTTCGGCGAGTCGATAATCGGCGGTAAAGTATCTCGGCTTGACTCTTGAATCAGAGATGAGCTTTTTTAAGCAAATCAAAGCAGCAGCGAACAAGGCTGCATCTGGAGTTTCAGCTTTAAGTAAGCTAATGGCAAACATTGGGGGTCCTAAGTCTAGCAGGCAACGTCTCCTGATGAGTTCAACGCAGTCTGCCCTGCTCTACAGCGCAGAGGTATGGGCTGGCGCTCTTAACAAGGAGGTATATCGTAAACGCCTCGCGCAAGTACAGAGACGGGGAGCTTTGTGGGTGGCATCTGCCTACCGCACTGTCTCTGAACCGGCCGTGATGGTGATCGCGGGAGTGATCCCTGTTGCCCTTCTTGCTAGGGAGCGTCAGGCCATATACAAGCGCAAGGGAGGTGGTTGCTCGCGAAGAACGGCGAAGCGGACGAGTAACAGCTCTCGTGGAAAAATGAAACTAGAGGCAGATGGACTACGCGGCTCATCGGCAACTTAGATGCCTGGCTGAATCCTTTCCTTACCCAATTTTTAAGTGGACATGGAAGTTTTCAATCTTACCTGCACAAGATTGGAAAAACGCGATCTCCGGATTGTGTGTTTTGCAATGGAGTTGTGGACGAGGCCCAACACACTTTTTTTCTTGTGGAAGGTGGGATGGGGTTCGTCAGCAGCTCTATTTAAACACGGGGGATCTCTCTCCAGACAACATTGCCGAAGAGTGCTGACAGATGGAGCCGTGTTGCCCATTACGTTCGGACCCTTCTCGTTG
This sequence comes from Hermetia illucens, assembly GCF_905115235.1. Classification (NCBI taxonomy): domain Eukaryota; kingdom Metazoa; phylum Arthropoda; class Insecta; order Diptera; family Stratiomyidae; genus Hermetia; species Hermetia illucens. Next base: position 141,332,029 of record NC_051849.1, on the reverse strand, counting down.
CTAAGAAGATAGAGCTCGACCGACGACATGCCGAACTGGGAGTCCAACACTGTTTGCGTAAATGCATTCAGCTACCCTACCCCAAAAAAAAATGAACAGTCATAGACTGCGTATTTTTTCACTAACATACATCATAGATTATGTTTGGTGATTGCTTGGTTGACGATAAGCGACTTTAGATCCATTTTGACCGTCAGTTGAATTAGTTTTGCCATCACAATATACATACTTAAGTCCATAATTTCAAATATTTACCATTATTGATATGTCCAATATAAGTCATTTCCATCATAGCATCGTAAGTGAATTCTCCGCTATGTTTCTCCAGAACTTCATTAATTTCACGACGGGCCTTTTCTTGTATTTCCGTATTCTTGGCCAACTCATATAGAGAATATGTCATATTTGTTGACGACGTTTCGAATCCGGCCAGGAAAAATATGAAAGCCTGTGCTGCAATTTCCTCAAAACTCAATTTCGCTTCACCATCCTTAGAATCCCCATTTCCGTTGCCTCCATTTTTCAATTGAATAAGAATATCCATAAAATCATTTCGTCGAACGTTATTCTTTTCGCGAAACTCAACAGTTTCCCGGACGACTTTCATGAAAAAGTCACTAACATCATCCCTTGTAGTTTTCAAACCAAGTTTTCGTGATAATCGCGGAAATTGTCCAAGAAATGCCCGTCCAAAAAGTCCATGCCGGGTTTTCTCGAATGCAGTTCGTCCTACTTTCCGGAACTCCGTATTTGGGTCTTTCAAACTGTTACATTCGATGCCAAAGGCGCAAGTTCCTATCACATCCGTTGTGAATCTCGCCAGAAGTTCTTTGATTTCGACATCTTTTTGGGTCTTCAATATCTCTCGTAAGGTTTGATCAAATTGATCCATCACTCCCAATATTGTTGGATACATGAACTTCATTTTTCCTGACGTGAAAGTTGGTGTTAGCTTGGACCTAAGCACCTTCCACTTATGTCCCTCCAGAGTAAGTAGGTTGGCTGACAGTGGATCACTTCGTTCATTATAGAACAAGCCACGATCGTGGAATTTGCTGAAGTCTCTGACGAGCATATTATGGATGAGATCAAGATCTAGCACCATGAGGACGGCGTCAGTGAAAAAATACAACCCAGCCAGCGGTTCCTTTCCGCTAAACTCTTGGTAAGTCTCATCTAATGTATCCTTTATATGACGTCGTTTCCCACTTCGCTGCAGAGACCCGAATGGAAATATTGGTTCTAAACACGGCACACCACGTTTTGCCCAGTAACGATACCGAACTTTAAAAAGCACATACACACTAGTTAACATTGTGATTAGAACCGTGCAAAGAATAACAAGAAACGCCATGGCGATCACTATCCGTCTGTTTTTCAATCCACCGCAGACTGTACACTAATAATGCAGTGACTGATAATCCCTTGCCAAGCTTTATCTTGCTAAATAATAGATTAATATCTTCCCACTCTTTATGTGATGCTTCGGTGATATTATTTATGATCTACACTCTACAAACGAGTCAAATAAACAAGATGACTAGCGAGAACTACATAGACCAATGGTCCACAGCTGAGGTGATTTCGGTGAGGAAAACTGACGAAAAGTTCCGACCAAATGGAAGCGCAGAGAGTCATTCAACCAAACTGAAGAATGACTGCAGAGAAAAGCTGTAAAGAGACTTGTCAGTCAGTATGTGGCAAGGTGGTTGGGGGCACCCGGGGCCTATGGTTCTATATCTATTTCTCTGGCTTTTTTCAGTGCTTTATTTTACGTAATTATAGCATATTCGGCCTAATGACAAAATGTTGATTACGAACGACCACACACAATTGGATTTCCATTCAAGCATGGAAGCAATTACAACTCCATTTAGATCAGCTGGTAAACCCATTAAAAGTTTGTTTGTTTGGTTGCCTGCTCCCGAAGTACGTAGATACTTTTCTGGCAGATGGTAAATTCAAATTTTGATTGACCTCGCTGTGTCGCTCGTTAATCTATGAATAATTAGGCAAAGTCAATTAGCGGGGAACTTATCAAGTTTGTTATGTGAAACAAGAGATGCTTTTTTGCCTTAAAATTGAACAACTACCCCAGTGACAATTACCACCTCCTTGTTCTCATCAACATTTTTCTTAAAATTGGTGATTTCTTCAACATGATTTTCGTGTGAACTGACGTCTAACTTCCATGGTATAAATTTCCCAGATCTCAAAAAGATTTTTCAGTACTTCAGTGAGGAATATCTTTGTATTGTTACATAATTGCTACGTGGATGCCGAGACTTCCAATGCTTCTTTTACGCGGAACCAAGAAACTTCCAATCGAAATCCTTTGACTCAATTGTTCACATTCGTACAAATTCAACAAACTACCGACATGGATCCATATCACTGGACTATACAGCACACTAATAAAAATCCGTCTATAGCTTTTATTCAATTTTATTACAAATTAGTTACAGAATATTTAATTATATTTGAGGGGGACATTGAAATGTTAATGGGAGAAACCACATTAGGAGGTTTTCAGAATCGACTTTTTTTATTGAATAGATCGTTAGCTTAGCTATCACCGAATACGCTGTAGAAATTTCAAAGAGAAATCCGTGGTCCTTTAGATTTTATGGGCGCAGAACCCAGTGATTATCCGGTACAGGCTCAGGGTTCATCGCCTAGGAGGTAGCCGCTTTATGTCCTTACGAAATCTGGTAGCGTTATGTAAATAATATATTTATAAATATTTGACGTCAGTCCCTTGTCCAAGTGCATTTGTATTTGTTATAACTGTATTTTGTTCGTAATTAAGGGTGATAAATGTCTTCATATCTGAAATGGGGTTTCAAACAGTTTTTCTTTTCAAACGTGTTTTTCTCAAACTGACATTTTTCACATTTATTACCATTAATTAATTACCTCCCTGAGGGAGCAACCGCCCAGGCGCGGAAGTTTTACCTACAAGTCAGCAGGATGAAGCCTTATACACCTCGATGCTCATCCTGCCGAGACAAAGAGGAACATCTGATTTCCGACAGAATGGGCATATTGGAGCGATGGGTTGAGTACTTTGATAAACTACTGACCAACCAGAACATGGGCAAGTTGCAGGTCCAGCCAACTCAAGACGACGGACAAATACTGCCACCACCAAGTTTAGGAGAAACAGTCCGTGCAATTCATCGGCTAAAAAATCATAAGTCGCCAGGAGCCGATGGAATTACAGCCGAATTGGTTAAATATGGAGGCGACCAGTTGCACCAAGTGGTTCATCAACTTGTGTTCAAGGTACGGGACAGCGAATCAATGCATGTACATGTACCATACATAAAAAGGAGATATCACACAGTGCAGCAATTATAGAGATATCACGTTGCTGAGTACCATCTACAAGATATTCGCCGCTATCTTGCTAGGCCGGATAGCCCCATACGCCCAGAACATCATTGGCCCATACCAAAAAGGCTTCACTCCAGGCAAATCAGCAACAGATCAGATTTTCTCTCTGCGGCAAGCAATGGAAAAACTGTTGGAATATAGACAACAGTTGCACCATCTATTCATCGACTTTAAAGCCGCCTATGATAGCATCGCCAGGGTAAAACTGTACACGGCCATGAGAGAATTCGATATCCCGACGAAATTAATAAGACTGACTAGGCTGGTTCTGACCAATGTGCGAGGCCAGATAAAAGCAGCAGGATCACTCTCAAGACCATTCAATATCAACAATGGTCTACGATAAGGGAATGCCTTATCATGAGTCTTCTTTAACCTGGCCCTCGAGAAAGTGATCCGTGATGTTGATGTAAATGCAAGAGGTACGATGCTCTTTAAGTCCACCCAACTACTGGCCTATGCTGACGATATCGAGATCATGGGAAGAACCACCCGAGACGTACAATCTGCCTTCATCCAGATCGAGCAGGCGGCGCGAGGTCTTGGGCTGCACATCAATGAACGCAAGACAAAATATATGGTGGCAACGTCAGCACCGAAGGCGAACCAACCAACAACATCAAACCGCACTGGTCAAACAGGAAGAATAAGGGTAGGAGAAAACAACTTGGAGACCGTTGACAATTTCTCCTAGCTAACTACGATGATGAAATTCGCGCACAGTTGTTGTCAGCCAACAGAGCCTATTTTAGCTTACAAAAACTGTTCCGGTCGAAACGTCTCACCATAAGGTCAAAGCTCTTACTGTACAAGACAATGATCTTGCCAGTCCTCATGTATTCCTCGGAAACTTGGGTGCTTAGCAAGAAAAATTGCGAACTCTTGGCCGCGTTCGAGAAAAAAATCCTCCGAAAAATGTTTGACGGAAGACAAGACTTTGCTGAAGTCCTCAGCGAAATCCGTTATAGTATCAAGACCGAAGATAGCGGAGTGGAAGTGTCTTCCATCCGGGAAACAAAGGGTGGTGGAGTTCTGGTCGAATTAGGCCCGAAGACCACAGATAAAAGTACGTTCTGTGAAGCGGTCAAGAGGTTACTGGGAGGAACACTTTTGGTTTCTAGCCTAGAACCCACGTACTCTCTGGAAATCCGAGACCTTAACTGCCTGACGGAAAAGAATGAGATAAAAGGCAACGTGCTGCAAATGCGGCCAGCCAGGCCATAAGGCGAACACCTGCATCGAAAAGGAGAGTTGCGTTATATGCAAGGGTCATGTTGCGTCTGGTGAGAGTGTGCGCACACTGCGGGCCGGGGTGGTGTCCAGTCTTGAGAGCAGAACTTGGAGAAATTAAGACGCGATGAACATGATCCGCATCCTACAGATAAAAATGCATCCGAATGCAACCGCTCACGAGTTTCTGACACAGTTCGCTGCGGAGACCAAAGCTGATCTAGTGCTCATCAGAAAGCAGTATCGAAACAGGGACCCAGCTTCATGGCACCCCGACTATCAGGTATCCCTGATAAGTCCGGGACGGCATCCACCTTCGGACTCTTGCTCAGGGCCGAGGGGACGGTTTTGTCTGGGTTCGGTGTTTGAAGATAATGCTTTTCAGTATCTATATAACGCCGAATGAAACGATACCTGACTTCCGATGCTGATACTCTGGAAAACGCTATCTTTGGCACAGAGGGGCGGGTCCTGGTCGGGGCGATTTCAAAGTCAGGGTCCTTGAATAGGGCAGGCCTCTAGAGGGAAATGAATTCTGGAAATGACGGCGAGAACAGGACTTGTAGTTTTTTAACACCGGGTCCCCCCGAACGTTCCGCCGTCCAGGCTGCGAGAGAAGCATTCTCGACGTGATCTTCGCGAGGAAATCACTAGTGTTGCTGGACGGGTGGCGAATTTTGGAAGACTTTTCGGCAAGCGATCATCAATATATTGCCTTCGAAGTGGTTGGCACAAATTCTCGGTGTACGCCACCCCCGGCGCTTTTTATGTGCATGGGAAGTCGCGAAGGCGAACACCGGGAGGTTTGTCGAAACTCATAGAGCAGGGGGAACCGCACTGGAGAGCATTCTTGGGGGTGGTGGCACTGAAGCTGACGGTATTGCCAATTCAGGTATTAATCTGATAATAACGGCCTGCGGAGCTTCCATGTCCAGGAGGGCATCGATACATGGCCAGCTTTCTATGTATTGGTGGACGGCGGGAATTGCAGAGCTCCGAAAGCAGTGTCACAAACTGTGCTACTTGACACGACGTCTAAACGACCCGAAAGGGCAAGTACCATAATCACAGAGTACAGAATACAGGAGTGAACCTCGCTGCTGGCAGGACTTAGGCGACGGGGTGCTTGGGGACCCGGGAGACTCGGTTACAAACTGGTAACCCGCAAAATCCGGGCCATCCGAAAACCCTGTTTACTTAAGGCCCAACAAATGGACCGCATTGTACGGGCACTATTCCCTGCGCACTACGTACGGGATGATGACGGCAGTGCGGAGAGCGTGAAAGACCCACTTTCCTCTATAAAAGAGTTGGAAGAGGCAATTCTCTCTATAAAACAAGTCGGAATACCGGAAGCTCGCGCTTCGGGTATAAAGGTTTTGTGTTCATCTTATGTAAGAGACGCACATTTTTCTGTCCGTATATAGCTACAAATCCAACATAATCCTTCATATTTTTCCAAACTACGTGACATACGTACATATTAGAGCCATAGATATCACGCTCACCCTAAACAAACAAACTGCCTATTACCTGCTGTACACATATTTCCGATTTACGTCTTATATCTATCTGAATTAGGCACTAGCCGCAAAGTTCATTAGCACGCATATATTATATACCTACATACACACATGTCTGGTTGACAAATAACTAAAAAACTAAAACAAAATAATTGTCTGCGACCCAATTCGTAAGAACTCATTTCGTTGTGATATTGACGAATTGATATGTGATGACGACGTCATGCGGGTTGTAGAGTGAACGAAATTCACAAAAAATTGTAAAGTTTCACCCCCTATAACTTTGTTAATAATAGTTGGATTTTCTTCAAACTTGACCAAACTGTGCATTATATTCTTCATTACACGCATGCCAAATTTTGTACTTCTGGGATGAACATAAGAGGGGATGCCGGGTAAATTTCTAAAATGTGGAAATATACTATTATTAACTTTATTTGTGCAGATATCGGAACCGGATATATTTTGAGGCCTAGATTTCGTAGAGATGCACTACTGTGATTTTTTTCAGATTTTTCGGTTGGATAAGTTCTGAGAACGAGACCTGTTACACTTTTTGTGGGTCATATTTTGAACCCTCACTCCCCTATGTTTCATCTAATATCAAATATTGAACCAGATTCGAAAAGTACTAATTGAGACCTTTCATTTGATACCCTACATGGCTACATTCTGCGAAAAAAAAATTTGCACCCTTCATTCACATGTACGGGGAGCCCCCCTTAAACTTAACACAAGATGGCGCCACTTACTGCATGTAGAGGGATCACCAGATTACATACTCTCACCAATTTTCGTGACAATCGGTCCAGCCGTTTCCGAATAAATCGGGTGTGACAGACAGACAGACAGACAGACAGACAGACAGACGGACAGACGGACAGACAGACACCGTCTCGATTCTAATAAGGTTTTGTTTCACACAAAACCTTAAAAACAAGAAGAAGCCAAGACCCGTTGGCATCCCACCAGAGATATACAAACTGACCTATTGCTCGGCGCATTCAATGCCTGCCTGAAAGAGAGCACTTTCCCTTATCGTTGGAAGGTGGCGAGGCTTGCGCCGATCAGCAAAGGGAGAGTCAACGCTGAGACGGCAGTCTTCATACCGGCATACCGAAAAGCGCTACAAATACAAGGGGGAAAAGTCACCTGTGCGGAAATTCATTCACCCACCCTACCCAAAAGAAAACATTGTCAGAAAAGTATTTGTATCAGAATCATCAAAATATCGTCGCCAATCGAAGACGGTCACCCAGAGCACGGTTTATCAGAAAGGTCCATATCTCCTACTTGAACTATTTGGAACCATCTTCTACATTTTCTGTTGCAAAATTCGCCACTTTCCGCAAATTTCTACGCGCTTTGTAGCATTCCTTTCTTGTTGAAATTCATATAAAATACAGTGACGTAAATGAGATTTATCCACAACCACAATTACATAACAGCATCTCACTTAAAACTAACACTAATCATCTTCATTTTAAGTCATTCGATTGGTCAGTAAATATACATTCAGTGATGAAAAGAAATGAACAAATATACGTTTAATGAATTTTCATGTACCTGTTGAAACTTGTCGTACGGAGCGAACAGAGCTTTCCGAAAGACAGAATATTAATGTATCTATGTTGTTCCGACGCAAATTAGTTTTTCTTTGTGGTTACATTCATCGCTTGGCCTAGAATTTCTAGCACATGTTCTCCTGCCTTCCAATATTAAAATGGCTAAAAGCAAAATCTTGTAATATTGTCACAAAGATAATCGGGCAGGCCGGTTCACGTTCTGGATTTTTAAGAACTGAAAACCCTATGGATTGTACAGGATGCAGCAGCATAACTTCCTTTCTTAAAATGCGCGCCATTCAGTTAGTTGATGTCATAGCCGAGCGCTATTGGTCTCGTTCAAGAGGGGATACTGTAAAGTTTTGTCCCGACACGATTCAGTCGCCATCATGCGTTGGAATAGTGAGGAGCGTGCCTTTGGGGGGTCACTACATTCAGATAAACTGCAAGTGCGACAAAAGGAAGAACTGGAGTCCCTCGGCCCGTTAGATCACCTGAGAACATTGAAGCAGTGAGAGCGTCAATGTTGCGATCGCCACGGCGTTCTGCGCGCAAACACGCATCTGCCCTTGGACTATCCGATCGTTCTGTGAGAAGAATTCTTCGTGATGATCTTCATTTTCATCCCTATAAGATGGCGATAGTGCAAAAACTTTCAGAACGTGACTTCAATTCTCGGATGAACGCGTGTGAGCTTCTTCTTGATGTCGTTCCCGAGGGTGCTATTGTTTTTTTTACCGATGAAGCCCATTTTCATTTGTGTGGGTCGGTTAACAACCAAAACATGCGCTACTGGGCTGACACCAACCCTCGAGAATTGCATCAAAAGCCTTTGCATTCACCCAAAGTCACAGTGTGGTGTGCAATTTCCTCAGCTGGAATTATTGGTCCCTGGTTTTTTGAGGAATATGAGGTTACAGTGACAGTGAATTCGGACCGGTATGTAAACATGCTACAGAATTTTTTTTTCCCACGACTAGAAAGTTTGGATTTGGGGGACACTTGGTTCCAACAAGACGGTGCAACAGCACACACTTCAAGAGCATCGATGGCTGTTTTGAGGGAACACTTTCCAGAGCGCCTTATCTGAATTAGAGGCGATTTGGAATGGCCGGCACGCTCTCCCGATCTGTCCCCTTGTGATTTTTTTCTATGGGGTTTTTTGAAATCCCGTGTTTATGTGAACCGTCCAAGAACCCTACAAGATTTGAAGACCAACATCCAAGAAGAAATTGCCAACATAACACCTGCTATGCTAACAAGAGTCATGAAAAACGCCAGAAATCGGTTTACGCAATGTATGGAGAATGGGGTACGTCACCTAACAGATTTGATCTTCAAAACAATGTAAATAAAAACTTTAGACATGTACCTAAATTATAAAAAATAAATAAATATTTTCCGATGCATACAATAGTTTTTATTGAGTTTTGAAAAAAGGAAGTTATGCTGCCGCACCTTGTAGTAACGAGCACTAAGGTAAATTCTCCGAAGAGTTTAAAACTCGAAGTGAAATATAACAACGGTGTATTCTGCCCGCAATTTTTTTTTTGTTATGATTGGTAACCTGCGTTTTGATAGGTTGCTTAGTGGGCATGGATGAATTCATTGGCACATAACATCATTTCTCAAACACTTCAATTCCCATATCTCCAACCTTAGCAAAACGGTTCCGAACCTGAGCAAAAAGGTTCCGAATCCGAAATAGGAGAAACGGACTGAAAATTACCATCAGTAAAGCATAAATTGTTAGTTTGTCATCGACCAATTTGTAATGTTTTTTAGTGTCTTTGCTATTTTTTCCAAAATTTGTGAATGCACATACTACAACATCAACTTGAAGTCATTTTGTACCAATGTTCTCTTTGTACTACATATTATAATATATAGAAGCAGTACATGGAAAGTGGGTGCAACTGTCACTCGGATACCACAAGCTCCCACCGCCGACATTGCTATCAACATCACCCAGTGGATCCCATTACCCTGGAATCACCAGTGAGTCGGTTGTCCTGAAAACACTCTGCGGGAAGAACCGACCCACAATGGCGCATTGGTCTGTAACCCAAGCAGGCGACAGTGTAACCATGTGTAAATATGGATGTTCATAGAAAATAATAACACCGAAACGGTACTTACTCTTTCTTCTCCTCATAAACTCCCGATTCATCGCGCCACCAATGCTTTGGAGAATTTGAAATATGTCCCCTACAAAAGTCACCTGAAGACGATATAAACCTCTGCCCATTTGTCTCATATCAAATTTGCTAAATTCTTTATTTACATATTTCAGCTGCCATTTTCAACCGTTGCATCACTAAATGGCACTCACATGTTCTGCAAATCACAAGGCGTCCAGTTAAAGTCTACCCATACTGACGACTGGATTCTAGTCTGGAAAGATTATGAGAATACGGTGACTTTAATAGCCGCCGGAAAAGGAATTACCGAAAAAATGCTTTGGACCCTTCTGGATCTTGTCTTCAACTCCTTCCTATTGTTTGTCAGCTTAGAAGAAATTCAAATCCACAAAAACTTCGACCGCATAAAGCGGGAAGCCAAGAGCTATATGCCAATTGTGGACAAACTCCTCGACTACTGTGAATCTGAACTTTTAGGCTACAGCGATTGTGTCCTCGCCAATGAAAATGCACAAGTCTTGACGAGACTAACGGAATTCAGTGTTCAGTTTGGATCCTTATTCTGTGCAGTTGTTGTTAACCAAAAGTTGGCGGCGGCCACTGAAGGCTGGTGGGACTTGGATGTGGTTGATCGAAAGCTACTGATACTTTTGATGAGTGTATCAAATACTTCACAAAAAGACGTTCCAGTTTTCCTACCGAAACGAAGCTCGAGTGTAAGTATACAATCCTAACTTTCAGTATTCATATGTGAACATATCCCCATGCGTACTAATTTTTTGACTTCCATAGGTTGCATACAGATTCATTGCGATTCCGTTGATGGGTACGGCAACATTATGCGTAATTTGCGGTGCGGAGCCTGCCTACCATGAAATAGCTGCACTGGCTCAGCAGACATTCAAAAATGACCTGGATATTCTAGAAAGCATTGACCGTTCTATGCCGCGTAATTTTCCTGAATCGCTAGAAATTGATCCAAATATTCTTGGGTAGGTAAAAGGGTGATGTATTCAACACTCTTAGTGTAGCGAAGATGTCAATAGGTTTCGAGTATGCAGCTATCAGATAACATCGGCATATTGATGCGACGGGTAAGCGGATGGATGACTACTCATGGTTTCAACCTTGTACTGGAAAAAACCGAAGTAGTCATCCTGACTAAAAAGAGAATTCCGACCCTGCGTCCCATATCGTTCGGCGAGTCGATAATCGAGTCAAAATCAGCGGTAAAGTACCTCGGGTTGACTCTTGACTCAAAGATGAGCTTTTCTGAGCAAATCAAAGCAGCAGCGAACAAGGCTGCGGCTGGAGTTTCGGCGTTAAGTAGGCTAATGGCAAATATTGGGAGTCCTACGTCTAGTGGGCGACGTCTCCTCATGAGTTCAACGCAGTGTGTTGTGCTCTACGGCGCAGAGGTATGGGCTGGCGCTCTTAACAAAGAGGTATATCGTAAACGCCTCGCGCAAGTACAGAGACGGGGAGCTCTACGGGTGGCGTCTGCCTACCGCACTGTCTCTGAACCGGCCGTGATGGTGATCGCGGGAGTGATCCCCGTTGCCCTTCTTGCTAGGGAGCGTCAGGCCATATACAAGCGCAAGGGAGGTGGTTGCTCGCGAAGAACGGCAACACACTCTAGACGAGTGGCAGCTCTCTTGGCATGGAGGTTTTCAGTCTTACCTGCACAAGATTGGAAAAGCGCGTTCTCCGGATTGTGTGTTTTGCAATGGAGTTGTGGACGACGCCCAACACACTTTTTTTCTTGTGGAAGGTGGGATGGGGTTCGTCAGCAGCTCTATTTAAACACGGGGGATCTCTCTCCAGACAGCATTGTCGAAGAGATGCTGAGGACTGCTGACAGGTGGAACCGTGTTGCCCATTACGTTCGGACCCTTCTCGTTGCTAAAAAGATAGAATTCGACCGGTGGAGGAGTCGGATGGCAGAGGGTTCCTTGAACTGACAGTTCCCTTCCTCCTCTCTCCTCCCGTTGGTGGAAGGAATTCCCTGATTTGAAGGCTCCGCAAGGCGGGAGAGTTCGGGGACTAGCCCGAAGTAATGTGACAAACGGTTCCAGACTAGCTCTCTGACGATGGGGAGGTGTTTAGTTGGTAGTCCGACGACGTATCGAATCGGGAGTCCAACACTGTGTGCGTAAATGCATTCACCTACCCTACCCCCCAAAAAAAAAAAAATCAGATAACATCCATTGGAAACTTGATTTTTATTGCAAATTCCATCTAACTTGCTCTTATTTGAGGGATGATTGGGCAGTTTCTGCTAAGACCCTTAATTTTTAGAATTTCTACCAATTAAAAACACTAGCACGCAATCTAATTACTTGCCAATAGGTTTCAACTCTCGCCTAGAATTTCCTTAGTTTTTGAGAGTTTATAAAAGGTACCAGCATCTCCTCGTCGAGTCCCTTAGATGAGAAAGACAACAAAAATTTTGTAACAATCTTCTCATTTACAAACAAATTCGAGAACCGAAAGGAACTGATTCATGCAAATTTCCCACGAAAAGGAGTTTTGGATCAATCTAAGAATCTTGAAGCTTGAATTTCTCGTGCTATCATCAGCTTTGAAAAGTCATCGAGTTTAACCTGAATATCGTAAGAATCCAGAAATCCAGAAGTAATGAACAATGAATGCGTAACCCCTTCGGAGTGGTACATAGCCCTAGTTTAGTATTAGTTTCATTTGGACGCCATGTGGAAATTTTAACAGCAACACAGTATGCGTGCTGCTGAACATCCACAATGCAAACGACAATATCCAGCAGCGCCAGGTTTATTCGATCTCTAGAGGGAGTTAAAAATAGATTGGCACTACGCACCTGTTAAAAAATCATTAAAAATGCTGTTTTCGTCGGCTATGTCGCGAAGGGACTGGCTGACTACCGATTCGTGGAAGCAGGTCAATGAGCGGACGAGATTAAAGGTTCTATTAACCGCTGCGAGCTATGGTAAACTTAACGCGCTCGAACTCCAATACTGCTCGAAATCCCGGGAAGATCAGCTTGCATGTGATCGCAAATCTTTCGATGGTCCTGTGAGGGATGTTATCGACATCCACGATGACAAGTAGCTGAAGAGGTGGAAGGAACATGTGGTGGAAGTTCCGCCTCTTGTGGATTAAATGTCTAGACAATTCTAACGGATATGGAATGCGTTGGGCTCGACTTTCTCCCCGCACTTGCAGTTTCTGCAGATCTGCTACTTCCACCCGTATGGAAATACTGGGAATCCGAGAACTTCTCCAGGCAGTGGAAGAAGGGGATGACGATTGGAGGGGTGTCTACGTGTTTCCTGTTGTCGCAAAGATAGTAGCTAAAATAATTCCGAAACGCATCAAGGAACATCTCATCTCAAGTTGAGTTTAAAACTTTCATAACTTATAACCCTAGCATGTAAATTAAAGAAACTCTTGCAAAACGCTCCTTTTACTTCAAATATGAAGAATTTCGCTTCATCAAAACTTCGTTACTTACACTTTGAATTCATTGTACCACTTTCTAAGGTAAGCATAGTCGGACTAAAGATGACCCTGCTTGCCCCCTTCTCCAAATCCAATGCCGTTTCACTAAGATCTATGATTCAGTGAGCGAGCCAGCAGATGCCATCAGCGTAGTCAAGATTCTTGAGGAAAGGTAACACATTCTGTTGAATCCCTCTACGTTTTCCAATCAAGGCAGGTTGAAAAACGTCATCAATAAGAAGAAAAGATGCCGATGACGATGATGATGAGAGAGTCCTCTTTGGATTACAGATTCTTCTGGGTTTTGGCTTAAATGCAACACGCGACAATGCGGTCATATTCCGCTCTAATAACAGCTATTTATTTTTCCAGAATGCGTCCACCCCCTTCGTGTAAAGTATTCCATGATAAAGTTATCGTTATCATCCCCCAAAAGCCATCGACTTACGCCCCCCTACAAGCTCCTTCGTGATGTATGTATCGCAGCAACAGCATTGCTATTTGTAGTAGCTTCTGCTTCCCTGATCAATGCAATAGGTAAATTTCAGTGCTTCTCGTATTTTGTCGCAAGTTTCAGCAATGATGTGATACCAACGACGAACCGATGAAAGCTGATCAAACCTTTCACCATCTCCAAGACCATATTTTCTCCATCATACGTCCCGATAAGCTGTTATCAGAGCACTAATTGGCATTCGTATCGCAATTACAATTCATCAGGAAATTCTTCCTGAATTGTGTGTAGCTGCTCATAAGAAAGTATCCCTCTCTTCTATATCGAAAGTCTCCCTTGTAATCCTCTTTAACCTGACCCGCAGTCAAGATCCTCCCAGAAACCAACGCCTCAGATCACGAGAGCATGCCTTGCAACAACTGTCATCATCAGTCCGACACCGGATTCGCATGTACTATAGCTAAGCTTACCAAAATACAGAAAGGTAGTACTGCAAGAGGGAGAGGCCAGAGGCCCATCATCGCATTTTGCTTAGGCCCAGAATATCGAATCTGTACCGCTGGGATCGATCTTGGTGTGTATATGGATTTGGCAATCTTCATAACAATAAAATGGCGAAAGTGTCAATTGGGAATCCACGAGCGGAGGTTGCACACCTTAAAAACTCCATAAAAGATATTCGAGGCAAGAATCGACAATATCACGTCCGTCGGGAAACCGAAAAAATAAGAACGTCCAACACTCCTGGACTATTAGGTTTCAACAATGGGCGCACAACAAGGCTCGAAACGGAACGTATTATTTCAAAACATTCAATGCTTAAACTGTTTCGTGTCATATGTTGTCTCTGTTGATTCCTATTAAAACAAACTTTTACGCGATAATTGTAATTTTTGGTTTGGTGTCCCATATTGGCTAACTAGACCAGAACCATACCGGCTTACTCCTATTTCATTGCTTTTCAACTTATTTTTAGCTTTTGCCTTCTGCTGGATATGCGAATCCTAGTGACAAGTAATTGACCAATGTTCACCCCTGATGCAATTTTTACTAGATTGAATGGTTGTAGGTAAGGTTGAAAGTGTAGGTAAGATCTCCAACACGGGAACAATTCATTTTCATTGCGATTTCCAACAGATGTATCAAGTGACATACTTAGCTTTTGAGCTACTTTCCAGCAAAGTGCATCTTCTTGCAAGTTGCTAAATTCTCCAGTCACTTATCACTTTAAAAATTTGAAGATGTTGAAAATAATTTGAACCTAAGTATATATTGTATTGGGAATTCTTCGAGCAGATTTCAACTGAAGAATTTTCTCACCCTTCACTTCGACAATGATTGCCGACATTTGGAGCAGTTCCACCTGTCAGCGCAACTGAAGTCGAGGAGGCAATAAAACAAATGAAATCAGGGAAAGCCACAGGACCTGACGACATCGCATCTGAGCTCTGGAAAGCGAAGAGCTGGGACCCAACACTGCGGTTCAGTGAATTCTTCACCATCTGACTGGCAAGAAGGTAGCCAGCAGAATCTTCAAATTACCATCCAATCCGGTTACTTTTCTATACCATGAAAGTTTTTAAACGCATTCATAACAACCGTATTCGCGAAATCGTTGAAATTACCGTGAACCAAGCCGGGTTCGTCAAAAACTGCGGAACTACTGACGCAATACACGCTGCGCGGTTACTCATGGAGAAACACCGTGAGAAGCATCGTCCTCTTTACATTGCCTTTCTGGATCTAGAGAAAGCGTTTGACCGTATGCCACACGAACTCATCTGGTATGCTGTACGACAACACTTAGTGTCAGAAGAATTCGTGCGCTGTGTTCAATTGATCTACCACGTTCCGAAGAGTAAAGTTCGAAGTGTGGCGGTTGTATCAAAACCGCTTCGTGTCTCTATTGGTGTTCATGAAAAAAGCGCCATCTCACCACTCCTCTTTGTTCTTGTTATGGACACCGTCACTGCTTTAAGCAGATAATGTTTTCCTAGCATCACATGGCAAAAATGATCTCGAGCAACTTGTCCAAAAATGGAGTCTAAACAAAACTGAATTGTTGACGACCGATCCCCATGAAACAGGTACAATTACTATCAGTGGCAGTGATCTGCCCAGAACTTAGCATTTGATGGACCCAAATGGCGAAACCAATCACGACGAGCCGACCCCGCTTATAAACGGGAAAACGGCTGAAGAAAAAGAATAAGATATATTGTATCGGGAAGGTACGATGACAAGTTGGTTGAGAGTCATCCTCAAGTTCGAATCCCGGTTCGTCATAGTTGTTTATGTACGTATTTTTCGCTGTCCCGCTGCTGTAAGCTTATCACTTACACAGCATTAAGTGTGTTGATAATGAAAATGAAGCACTCTCTGGAAAAAATAACTGGAAAAAAATAAATTTCACAAAGGGTGAACAGGAGACAGACACAAATATACTACCCTAGCATTAATTATTAATTGAAATGAGACAACAGTAAGCACAATTTCACCCAGCTACATTGAGAGAATTTTGTACATTATACCTTTGATTTCAATGTTACTATCCACGTGTTATCTTATTTTTTCTCCCTTTCATATTTTAGAGTCCTTCTTATTAACAAGAATTACAAAAAATACGTAATCTCAAGAAATCTACAACAAAATTCATCCGGGAAAAGGTCAATGTCTGGATCCCATCGATTGGACATACTGCGAACGTTTTATAATCATGCTGTTGATATCATAGAGGAGTTTATTGCTGACGCATCGAACGGCAGTTCCGGCAACAGTGACAAGTCCGCAAAAACAAATGTTTTAGAATCTTATTGGTGCTCAGAATATCACAAATGCCATGCACTCTCCGATGAAAATGATAATTTGATATGCGTGCTCTACGTTGCCTCAGTTCCAACCTATACAATGAGGTAAGTTGTACAAGTGAGAGGTAAAAACAGCAACGTCATTATGGTAGTATAAACAATTTGAAATAAGTCGAAAGACGGAAGCTTGGTATTTCAGGTATGAAAGGCTTTGTGGATTTCTGTGTAGTAACTCGTAGGGTATATGCATTGTCAGACAATTGTAATCCCTATCATAGCCTATATTGTTATCAAATTTTACGATACTAAAGTGAACTTAAAGAGGTTTCCAGTTGAGTGGCTTCTGAGAACATATATATGGTTACCATTCACTCCTTGTGAGTCAACTACTCATAAGCGTCATCGAACACGGTCCGGTGAAATGTGCTTCAACCGCTTCCAGGACTTCCCGAGACACTCGCACTTCTCTCCTACTCTTCTGCACAAAGTACTTTTGGCGCGATTCACTCGTCGGTCATCTTGGGAGAGAGAACTCCACTGCAGGACGTAGCCAGCAATAGGATTATCGCCCCTCCTTAATGTGTGGCCTATCCAGTACCAATTATTCAGATCTCACTAGTGGCAATGGGATTTACATCGTGACTTGACGTCGGATACCAGTGGACTAAGTTCTGAATGAGTCAAATCAGCATAATAATCACAAGTGAGCGCAATGTTGACCACATTGTCTCCTACAAGGCACCGTAGTCCTGTACTGTGCTGTCACGGTCTTGTATGAAATGATCTAACACGCTTCAATGCCCAGATCGAATTGTATTGTCGCACCAACGGTTATTATTACTATTCATTGCCATTTCCGCGGTCTGACTAAATCGCCCACGGGTAACTGGTGCTGAACAAGTTTTTTGTTCAAAATAGTTTCAGGCTAGAGTACCGCGAAGTCACGTCGCAGGCAAGTGGTCTGGAACTTTTGAGTAACTGGGGGTCGCTTCCCATGAGCTCCCCCCATATAACAACACAGGGAGAATATTAGCAGAGAACAGTTTCAACTTGATCTTGGTGTTGGGATAACTGCCAGGGACCGCGGGGGATCTTCACTTCCTACATACCCAGATTGATCAACGCCTTCGATGCTCTGCCCATTAATGGAGATAGGTAGAGTCCGACCCGTCAGCCTGAGAACCTTGGTGTTGTTGGTGTTTATTTTAAGTCCGACAATACTTCCCTTTCTTTCAAAATCCAGAACCACTTGACCAATGTCCATGACCCCGTGAGAGAATAGAGAGAATCAATAACAAAAAGAAATAATATCGGTGATAAGATGCAAACCGGACTTTGGATTTCAAAATTCTTCGAAATACTACACGTGATATTTTACGCCATCATATGTCGCACTGATAATAGCTATTTTTTCTCCAGAATGCTCCTTGCGTAGAACGCATCAGATACATTCCATGTTCACGCCGCCGAAATCCTTCTCAAAATCGATGAAGAGCAGATCTAAAATTTCCGCACTGTTCCAAAATATGTTCATGTTCAATTCAGAGCGGAAACCAATTCGCTCTCTGTCGATCAAGCTTTCGAGGTGTTCCTTTTTTGGAAAAGACCTCGAAATCCCAAAATTTCTGTACGAATGAAAGTAGCAGATCTGCAGACCTTACCGGCGTAGCGATGAATAACACGGCCGGGAAACCGTCAAGCCCAGCGGCTTTACTCAGTCTGAATTCATTAATAGCCGAAATGACTTCTCTTCAGTTTGAAGGAACAGTCCGTACCCGCATGCTATGGGGACTAGCCATTTCATTCGCAAGAGGCGGAACTTCACCGGATATGACACGTTTAAGAACCTTGATTAAGTATTCCTTCCACCTCTTCAACTGTTCGTCGTCGTGGAAGCGGGAGAGTGTTTTCTCCACCTCACAAGTTGCTCATTATCGTACTTGAAAAGTTTACTTTTATCGGTTTGGACCGCATGGTATCTGAAATGCTCATATTTTCTGTAACTTTACTTTCCTGACAGAAAGATAAATGCCCTTTTATTGCAGCGCGTGTTGGACTGTCTTCTGTTTCTTCAATTGCTTGGCAGATAAAAAGTCCTTGATCTTCAGCATAGTTTGCTGACAGTATTTTCGGGTGAATAAGCGCGTTTTCAACGGGGCAACCTCAAAACGAGCATCAGCCCGCATCAGTTGCGCATTGTTTACGTGTTGATTCTTTATGACGTTTTCTTTTGAAATGTATTAATGCAAGGTATTGCGGTTTTCATAGGTTTTCGATAATTGATGGAGCTGCATCGTTGAAGAAATCGTACAGCTCAGCATTTTACTGTATTAGCTCTTTTGAGCAGCTCCACCTTGCTCATCCTAGGAGTTTAAGATAAAAACCCCCCGCGATATCTCCATTGCCTTTGGAATTTAGCTAACAATCCCCGGGTCTCACACCCAGACATTTGTTTGACTTTGCTGTACACTTTTCTTGACTTTATTGTGCTAGAACTAGAAAATGTTTATTGGCTGATAATATTCGCTTCTGAATTGCACCCTATTGATATCCGTTTTCAACGTTTACCTCCCGATAAATGAAGCGATCGACATTTTGCATGTTGTAATGCATGTGTGGCGGGGTGATGCCAAGCACGACCAAGGAGATATCACGTATCCGCCAGCAGGCACGAATCCGCCGCGCACTGTGTCCATGCTGCAGTACCGGCCTCGTTGTCGGAGCATTTTGAAAGAGATTTCGCGGACGAATGCAGAGATTGTAGCGAACGTTCGGCATCATTCTTCCATAGTTTGCGCGAGCCAATCCAGCCCGCATTGTGGTTTTATGTACCCAATCCAACGAAGACTCCACGATTAACTTGCACGTTTAACCACGATTAACTTGCTCGTTTCTTGTGGATTGTGCACGGTTGAACGAGTGTTTTACTCAATTCCGCCCGGTTGGTTCTTGAGACGTATGTAAAGTTCCACGTCTCGATCATCGGAACTTGGCGCAGAAATTTCAATATTGTGACACGATTACTGCGACCTGCGATACCTGCTTTATTCGCTTGCCTTATAATGACTCAGTTGCGCGCTCCTTGCATACCCCAGGTTTAGTATTCGTCCGTTGAATTCGATATCGAAATTGAATCCCGGAAAGTTGGGTTTGTTTTACAGTCAACGACGATTAAAAGCCAGCGACCGCAAGTCCATCGCTGCGCCCAATGTCCTTAGTTTAAGCATAGTTTTAGTTTGAATTTCTTTTTTTTTCTGTTATTTCATTCATCTATTAGATCAGTATTGAAGTAAACCACGTCAGGGCGCAAGAGCCGGCGGTGACTCTTTCTTTTGATCGGATTCGTGGTTTAGGTTGTTTTTGCGTCCACTTTCTTTCGGATTTCTGCTGATGTGAGTTAGTAGGTGTTACTCCGCTGAACATTGATAATGTCGCGCGAGAGGAAGGATGGCGAGGGGCTTTCTGCCACTCCAATCGCTGTTTCGATTAGGCGACGGAACCCGGAGGCATGGTTCCTCCATTTGGAGGCGCAAGTCGCGCTGGCGGGGACTACTGAACACCAAATTCAACTGCGCGATGATCGGTCTGGACGAGGAATCCGTGGCACCGACGTTCTGAGCGAGTGCTCCTACGCCCGGCTGAAGGATTTACACATCAGGCGCCTTTCAGTAAGTGGACAGCCAAGCTGAATCACCTACTGACAGATCTAACGCTTGGCGGCCGCACCTTCCATTACCCCTGATGGCATTCAAACCGACCCAGACAAGGTGCAGGCGATCGCGAGCTTTCCGATGCCAAAGATGGTCGAATACCTTAGAAAGTTCTTGGGCATGGTAAATTTCTATCGTCGTTTCCTGCTCAAAGTCGCTCACCACCAGGCATTACTTAACGGCTTCCTGTCTGATTCTAAGACCAAAAATTCGCAAGAGGTTGTGTGGTCTCTAGAAACCGTCCAAATGCTTGAAATGGCTAACCAACAACTGGTAGTTGCTAGACGTTTGGCATTCCCTCAACAAGATGCATCTCTAGCTGTGTTCGTCGATGCCTCAGAAACCGCAATAGGCGCTGCTCTTCACCAGATGGTAAATCACAGCTGGCAATCGTTGGGATTCTTCTCAAAACAGTTGAATCCTGCTCAACGGAGTTACAGCGCCTATAATTGTTAATTACTTGCCGTATATCCGAGCATTATTTACTTCCGGTACTTCCTTTGCCTTCGGGCAAAGGCCCGATAAAGCGCCCCTTCGCCAATTTCGACACTTAGCCTACATCAGCCAGTTCACATCAGATATTCAACATGTGTCCGATAAAGACAACTCAGTCGCTGACGCTTTGTCCTGGATTCCCGGGATCAACATCCCAGCCACAGTCGATTTTTCGGCAAACGATGTGGCCCAGGAAGATAATGCAATTCTTCAGAGCCTGCAGTCGGACTACAAATATATGTTGTAAGGAGTTGCTTATCTTCGGCAGTCATTCCTCTTCCTAGTGCGACATGTCTGAAAAGGGCCCTAGGCCATATATTTCAACCGCTCTTTTGAAAGAAGTGTTTCGCTCGGTGAAGTATGTGTATGCCGTAAGTCGACAAAGCGCTTCCACACTATACACCCTGACATTGTAGGCCCTTTGCGAGACTCGCACGGCTACAAGTATTACCTCACGATCATTGATCGGTTTACGTGGTGGCCTGAGGCAATACCTCTGAGGGACATAGCAGCACAGTCATGTGCTGAGGCCCTGTGTCGAGGGCGAATTCCGCGCTTTGGTGCTTCTGCCGTAATCACCACAGACCAGGCAATGCAATTTGAATCTACTCTCTTCTCAGAGCTCAGAAAGCTATTGGGATTCAAATGTCAGCGAACAACAGCATACCACGCGTAATTTAATGGAATGCTTGAACGTTGGCTTCGGACGGCGCATAGTGAGCCGTCCTGGTCTATTCAGTCTCCGTACAGCCGTCCGCGAAGAGTTTGCTACCAGACCTGTTGAGCTGGTGTACGGGGAGAACCTTTGACTCCCTCGCGTTCTGATTCTGGACAGGAAAAATGGTCTTGAAGATACCGAATTCTCGCCTCTACTACGAGAGGCCGTTCTCAGATTAAAGTCCCCTCTGCCATCTCGTCACACGGAGCCAGCGGTCCATACCCCTATGGAACTCGTAGTTTGTACCCACGGCCACGGAATCCGCTACAGCCGCAATACGAAAACACCTATAAGGTCCTCGAGCGTGGTGAGCACTGGTTCGTTTTGACGCGCGTTCGTTTGACGTTTACTAGTCGACCGCAGCCGAGTAATCCAGCCACGGGTTCTCTCGCCGAAACCCCTAGGTTTCAGCTGGGGATGGAGTGATACAAAACGCATGCTAATGTGCGACATACCATCGGCCGGAAAGAATGCGGCCCGTTAAAAGAACGGGACTAGTTCACAGTCAGGAATTGTGAAGAAGACCGTGCCTGATCGTTTTGATGTAAGAAAAGGGGTGGTTTGAAATGTTCCACTGAATAACTATACAATTTGTTTTAAATGAAAATAATTTACCAATTAATAAAAATCATTGATATAGTGTAGTAAAAGTAAGAAACAACGGTGGCTTTATACACTGAATGGTGATTTGAAGGCTGCGTGACTACATCAAGATCAGACCTTTGATAAAATAAAATGGCGCAATGGATCACAATGAGACGACACCGCTTGTGAACGGGGCAAAGGCTAAAGAAAAAGAAGATCTGCATCTGCTGTAGTTTTCGTTTTTACTTTTTTGACTTTCAATTCAACTTTCTGTGTTGTCGAAATCCCATTCCGAAGTCCATTCCCTTCGTCTTTTATATGTTCTATTGATCATACCATTATCTGTAGATATGTCATTAGCGACTATTTACAGTGTTTTCAACAAGAAAATTTACGACAAAACTGAAGTTAAATAAAAGGATTTGATATGTTTTAAATTATACATTTTATAACAGTAACAAATAAACGCTGTTTAGCAATTATATTAAAATGGTGTTCAGTTTACTTTGCTACGAAGAACACAGAAGAAGCAATTCGAGCGACAAAGGGGCACTGAATCTCATTGTGCACCTTCCGGGCAGGAACGAGATAGGTAAGTGGTATTGATTTGTCGGTGCGTCGATGTCCCCTAGATGGTTTTCTTGTGTGTGTTTCTTCATCTTCTCCCAGTAGGAGAGGACAGCAAACATAGATCTATTGCCGAGAATCTTGCGTATGTTTGCTTCTACCAAGCTTCATGAAGGAAGTTATATTGTTATTGACACTGTCACATGAAACGTCTAACGCCTTACTTTTTGTATATATTTTTATTTTTAACTTGTTTTTTTTCTTCTAAAAAGTTGGAAACCACTTCCTCATTACCACGTGGCAACCTCTGATCACTGGATTCGAACCAAATGCATGGATGTTAAGACCTTGGCTACATATGCTTCCTTTAATTAAAAAGAAATTAATAGACCAATTCAAATACTCTTTGCTTTGAAAATGTGTTTATTTCTATGTGCACTTATTTTGACAAATATAATTTTTTTTCTCATAAAATTTCCTTCTTTACAGATTAATAACACAAAAGACTTTGGCTATGATAGTTCAAGAGAAGACCGTATGCTGGCAATACTAATTTAGTTATAATTTTCCATAACAATTCACAAATTTTGATAATTTCCTGATTCAAGCATTATATTCACATCTTATAAGGATTCACATTCGATTTATATTTACTGAGTAAGAGTAAAGTGTTTGCTAATATTTACTCACTTAAGCCACACCGACCAATTCCATATTGAAAATATATTTTCTTTTGATTTCCCCTCCTCCGTCCATAAATGCACTTGTCAGTAATAGCGTTATTGTCTCTTACACTTTTAGGTAATATTACGTTTTTTTACATTTATCCATTTGTACACAATACTCGTGTTCGATATTAATAAAAATACAAATTTTCTTTATAATACTTCTGTCTTATTACTATGAAGCGAAATATAAATTATTGTCTGTTGTCGTTACATATATTTTGGGTTCATCATGATAACTTACATTTTCTCCTAAAAAGATATGCGGAAAAATTTATATAACGCCTGAAAACTCCAATTTTACGAAACATCGACAATTACACCACATTCACAATAAGCAAATGAAAAATTGAGAGAGAACACATCACATTGGAGTATTTCTGAAGGACTCAGTAAATTAAAGCGCGTCCTATTAAACCTTACAATTATTTAAAATTCATACAACAAAAATTCCCACAATTGAGATGAAAACTTTCAACAGGACTTAAAGAGAGCTGAGTAAATAATTGTTTTTCTTCAAATAGCGAGCAGAATACTGCCTGCAAGATATGCTGCTCCTTTCATTGCTTTCAGGATATTTAGGAGTAATTCTTACACTGAGTTTAGCAATTTAAAGTAAAGGGTTCGCATGTTCACAGCAACAGATCAATACAATGCCTCGTTGGTTCCAAATAAAGCTTCCCGTTCAAAATACGAGTTTATCTTTTTAACAAAATTAGATTGGCATTCATTAAAACAAACAAACGACATCATAGATTGAAAGGTTTGTCAGATTAAAGGGTTACACTACAGTAGAAATTTAAAAAAAGAAGGTTTTTTTATTGGCTTAAAAAATCCTTTGGACTCTCTAGAAGAACATACAAATGGTTTTATATCTACCAGAAATTTCGAGCTCTTTCTCGACCCCTGCCAACTACTCCGAAACGACTACCTATGTTAAATGCGACACTTGCTCGTCGGGTGCAACGTTATTTCTTATCATTCGATTTATAACTTCCAAAATTTGTGTATTAGTAACACATGGTCAAGCATGTTCAGGATAAAGTATGTTAGTACAGCTTCCTTTGATGTTCGGGAAGACGTAGATTTTGCGCGGAAGTTTTCCAAACTCACGATTTTCATTTGCAGTGCTAATTTGTGCCACGTTATTTGTAGCGTCAACATTTATCTCAGATACAATGAATGAAAAGAAACTGTATGCAAGCCATAAAGGCTCGAAAGTATCGTATCTGACGCGGCGACGGAGCAACGTGACGAAACGCCGACCACTGAATAGTTATGAAGTGGAGGGAGATTCAGCCGGTGTCAGCGCTTTGCGAAGAAATTGAAAGTGGATACTGACGATATCCATATACAAAGTAAATTTGGTGGCCGAATTATAAACTTTTTTGCCATTTTTTCTGCCATTTCGAAATGTGTGAAGTCCAAAACGTGCAACTATGACATAGGATTTCTCGAATCAGGTACGAGGGGTTTAGGCTTCAAAATAATTTGCTGTCCGCATTGTCCAAGAGTTGAAAACCTGAATTGTCCATTCTACGAAATGTGTATGAAATTAACCGTAGGATTGTGCTAACAATGCGAATATTAAGTGGAGCTAGCTGGAATAATGAAATTCTATGCATTTATGGAATTGCCACGGCTTATTTTTCAAAGTTGCTAACGATCGTGCAGTAAATATAATTTCGATTGCAACGGAAGCCTTACGAGACTGTAAGATGAAAAAGGCAGCAGAAAATGAAAAGAAAAAAATGAACAAATGGATCGCACACAGGGATAACTGCATCCGATAATGGTTCCTGGAAAAAACGAATATTTTACTCGCTTTTCGGGATCACATCATTGATCGGATGGTTTACATTAAAAATTGTTGACATTGAAGTGAAATCGAAATATACTGGGAAGCTTGTGAGCACTGGAAGAATAAATTAGATACTGCTGAGTATAAAGGCTCGAAATTTATGATGACCAATGTCAGTCGAACTATGAAGGCTCATCGGGTAAAATGGTGGTAGATACTCTCATCGAGCGTTCCGAAACTTTCCGCGGACTTATATAGATGATAGTAACAATAAAACTTTGAAATCTTGAAGTGTCAAAAAAAAGAATGTATTGAACATATGCAAAAACGAAAGCCCTCACTTGAGAAATTTGAGGAAAAAAACAAAAAATCTTCTAGTAAAACGAAAATTACCTATGAAATCTGTAATTTATTATGGCTTGCCCATTGGATGGAAATCAAACTCGTTGGAAAATATGAAAAGTGAAATCTGGACATTATTTCATAAAATTTCAACTGACGAAAATCCACAGCACAAAAGATGCTCGGCACTACCGAACAAAGGCCAATCTGGGAGGATTTTCCGTGACAAGCTGCTGAATCGTTGCTTGGGAGGCTAAACGCAGATTAGGAACGAAAGTTTCACTTCTACAGTCTGGCACTTGGCCCTATAAATATTATTCGAACGGAACGAAAATATTAGTGAAATTTCTTTTTGTATTTTGAACGATGGACTGATCAACGTTTCAAGAATGATAAAGTGATGGACATGAACATTGGATCACAATTCTACAACTTTTGCTTAGAGGCGGACGCCGCTTAAATACAACACGCGGAGTGGCCTTTACGGACGCAGCGAAAGAGGCTCACTCCGGCATAAAATCGTCCAGGAAAGAAAACTAAGAGGAGTTTAGCAATCTGGAAGGCCAGCTCTACTGTGCTGGAGTAGCAGATTAAAGGTGAAAACTTTTAACAATCACATTTTATTATATTCGAAACACGAGTCAAAACTTTAAACGCGTTTTTCCAAATCAGCATGCAGCATAACTGAATATCACATCTCTAAAGCAGCAGTCCAAATAGAAATACGTAGCCGATATTCGATAAGTTAATATTTCGATTTCCAAGGTCCAAACGGGTGCCGGCTTTTTGGTAGTAAAATAAACGTTTTTTTTAAATGCTCGGAAATTTTACAAAAATGGATATTTTCAAAATATCCTACGTATTTCTATAGCTGTAGGTACTAATGTAGTTCAAGAACTAATTTTTTATTTTGTTTCAGACTAAATTTTGTTGCACTTTTACTGCGAACCACGGAGCCCCGCATTTTCATTTTTTAATAAACTTCTTATCATGCTTAAGAACATCCTTAAAATTTACCCTTTTATTTTTCCTTCCATTTAAAAAAAATCGCAAAGAAAATCTTAAATTTTCGCCCTCTACTGTGGTGTAAACCCTTAAGGCCAATTTCAAACGAAACATACAAATTCAATTGGAATAAAAAAATATATTATAATAAAATTAAAATAGAAAGTTACAGTGAGGTTACAACATTTTCGGGAAACTTTTTTTTGGACAATTTCTATTAATTGTTTCGTTCTAATGAATTTTCAAAGTGTTTGCTTAGCGTTGGCATTTCCGATATCATATGAGCAAACATTCTTTCTCATCTATTCCATGAATTCCTAATAGCGTAAATTAAAGATTTTGTAGCAACAGCGACCACTGAAATTCAGGCAATTCGAACTTCCACCGGATTATTTGAATTTCAAAATTTCAAGAGCAAGAAATATATAGAAAGGCACCGGACGATCTGTAGAGGACACAGTCTAGACAATATTACCAGCAGCAGCAGTCAATATCAAGGACTTGATATGCTTCTCAATTTCGTCAATCTAAAATTTTGTTATTTTCTCAAATTCTTGCACACTTTTCCTAATCGTCCTTTTTTCGTATTTGTTTTACCTGCCGGCCAGATGCCATAGAACTAAGAACTAAGCTGGGATATCACGAGTTTCAACATTATCATGATAATAAGCTGCACTCTTTGCCTCCATGTAGACAACATTCTCAGATTTGCGAAAGCTTGCGAACGCCCCATGCTAGCGGTCGTTGAATAGGCAACCTTTGGGGAAAGTAAAATGGCGCTCAGCGCTTGGAGCTGCGGGTCGGCTCAATCGCTCTATCAAACTTAAACTAAGCTGCAACTTGGTATCTCCCCAACGGGAACTATTGCAACGAACAGTATAATATACCTCATCATAAAAAAAATTATAAACAAAATATCTCCATTCAAAAATTCCAGGACATGCGAACTGCATTGAGCAGTGATGGATAGGAAAAGATCTTCAGAATGGTCTTTATATGTATAGACTCATGACAAAAGATTTCTTGGATTCGTGGGGGATAATTTCATAATTCATAAATGTAATTACAAATTGGAGAGAACATGTATCATTGTTTTGTCAAGCAATATAAATAACCACTTTTTTTATTCTCATTTTTAAATTATTTGTCGTATTTGACCCAGTTGAAAAATATCAGTTGGAAGCATGCTTTAGCCATTTGAAAGTCCCTTTAGAAGGAATTTCTAGCCATTTCTAACATTTTTGCTAGAACATTATTTTGTGTCAAAAAAGGGCCAACTTTTAAAACTAAATCACAGTTAAAAAGATAAACGTTTCGTGGTCGATTAACATTAACTATATACATCCTTTGTGAACAAAAAGAAGAACGTTAATGATTTCTAAAAAATTCCATTTTTTTTTCTCAAAAAATAACATTGTAAATAAAACTTGTAACAAAAGGATTCATAAAACGGTATTTTGTGGTTTCCGTTAATTTTTACTAATGTTTTATTTCGATAATTCAAACAAAAAAGTGAATAATTTCAAACCACGAAAATCGATAATATAAGACCTACCCTAGACGATGAATATTTCATCAGCCTGGCATAAGTCAATCCACCAAAAATGGTCAGATGTGAAACAAACGGACTGAAGTGTTCAGTATAAACAAGATCACAAAAACCAACAATATTTTTGCATGCGTTTCAACATCCGAACCATGCGGACGTCATGTTTCGATCAACAACACAATTACAACTACATTGCAGCCTGTCATCAGTCCAGCCGGACTGGCAGATTTTATTTAGAAATTCTAATATTCGTCAGTTCATCAGTCATTGCCATGGACCATCAGTTTGCCATAATTTTGTCTTTCTCACTGACTCCAATCTGATGAAATATTGATCGTGTATAGAAGGTCTTAGGTGGGATACTTCCTAAGAATGAGTCCTTTTTTGAACTTTTCGACTGCTCGTTCCCCTACTTCGCAACCAATGTCAAATCCACCTGTTTCGTAAACAGCAAATCCCTTCCGTTGGATACGACACAGGGCTATATTCGGGGAAAACATATTTTGAACCCCCTCTTTTCCTTGTAAGCTTAAACTCCTCATGGCGCGTTTCTGAGAAAAGCACGTGTGGCCGACAGACAGAAAAACAGATAGTGGGCCATTTTTAATAAGACTTTGTTTTCACGCAAAACCTAAAGCCATTAGAACATACTTTCCATTGAACATTTGCAGTAGCAGATGTGAAAATTCTAATGAAAACTAATTCATAACACCACGAATTTACATTCGGTCGGGACAAAGAAGCTTATCAATGCAAAAAACTACAAACCCATTGGCAGCAACACTACGAATACATATAAAAATTTATAAGCATAAATCAAGAAAACTATACGCAGGAGGAGGAACTGCCTTGACATGCCTTGAATCTTTACAGGACAAAACGGATGACATCCGATGGGTATGGCTTTTCAGTCAACGTTGCACGTGGATTCTGCCCATATTCCCGTAGAAATATTGGTTTCCATTTGTGTGGTGATGCGATGTTGTTAGGGGAAGTCATTGCATTTATTATAGAATTTTTCCAACTAAATGCCAATCAATCGTAGAAGGCGGCGATCCAAATTCATTTCGACTGGACTATTTGAAAGCTACACAATTTATAACAAGTCGGGAAACCGGGAGCTAACGGTTTATGTATGAAAGGTTTTATGTATTTCTTTTATAAAGACATTTGAGTGTGGATTTGTCCCATTAACACGTAGCACGTAATATATGGTTATATTATTTGAGAATATCCACATTCAGTACTAAATTTGCAAAGAACCGACAACTTTGACCTATTTTAACTTTGTTGAAGCGATTTCCACCAAACTTGGTAGGATCATGTTCTATGTTACATTGTTGCATTCCGTGGTGCTAGAATGAACTCAAGTGGGGTTTGCAGCCAATTACAGTCTGTTACATAAGAGCGTGGTCACTGTTACACGTAGATAAAAAATCAGAGCGTCCTGTTTCTTTTTCTATGACATAGAGGGCCCCTCAGTCCTTCATGCTTTCTGTAAAAAGTCAGCTCTCTGTCAAATTTAGTCTTCAATTGAGTGGTTTTTCGAAATGAGTGCTGTTTACGGCTCTCGCTTTGAGGCAATTTTTCTATGTTTGCTTGAAAAAGAACCCAAATTAACGCAAACTGCTGCTGCGAAATATATGGGAAAGTCGAAGCAGTTCGTTAGCAAGTGGATAAATCGCTATAAAAAGGTCGGTAACGTTGATGATTTTCCTGATCGTGGAAGTGCAAGCAAAGTCTCAAAAAAAGACGAAAAAAAGATTCTCGCATTGTTCTCGAAAGATCCAACTTTGACTTTACGTGGAGCTGCTGTGAAGTTGAAAGCAAAAGGTGTTGACATATCTTACGGAACGATTCGCAGGCACTTGCTTGCCAATAAACTGAAATATCGCAGTACTTTGGAAAAACCAATGTTGAGTGCAAAACACGTTGAAAAACGAGTGGAATGGGCGAAGGAAAACTTGGACCGCGATTGGAGCAACGTAATTTTTTCTGATGAATCCTCCTTCTGGGCACTTTCGAGCATCAAACACGCCTGGACAACCTCCACCAGTAGGATGCTTCAACGGACTGTTAAACACCCCGTCAAGGTCCATGTTTGGTGGTGCTTCTCAAACAAAGGTTTCGGTACTTTGTTCTTATTTACCGAGAATTTAAATGCCGAAAAAATGAATAAAATATATCAAAAGGCTTTGTTACCATCTGCTAAGCAATGGTATATCAAGAAAAATGAAAGCTGGATCCTTCAAGAGGACAACGATCCGAAACATCGGAGTCGAGCGTGTAGCAAGTGAAAGGCGCAAAACGGAGTTGTCACTTTAGAGTGGCCATCTCAGTCACCGGATGCAAATCCCATAGAAAATGTGTGAGCTCTGATGAAAATGCAGCTTCGCAGACGCAAGCCATGTAATTTAGATCAACTTTCTCGACAAATTCGGAAAATTTGGAGCTCTTTTCCGGTAGAATATGCAGAAAAACTAGTGGAAAGTATGCCCCGACGGTTACAGGCCATAATTGACAATCCAGGAGATTGGACTTGCTACTGAGGTATTTGCATTGAGTATTGACGACCAAATTATCAATAAATTAGCGAATTTTCGAAAAATCAATTGTTGTTATTATTTAACAGTGATCACGCTCTTATGTAACAGACTGTACTAAAAATTATAGTAATATACTGTTATTAACTTTATTTGAATAGATATCGGTACGGAGGGTATTTCAGAGCCTAGGCACCATATAGTGGCAGTCATTTGGTTTTTTTGGAAATTTTGCGGTTGGGTAGAAGAGAGAGAGGAGAATGGCTCCATTAAAGAAATGATCATTTTCGACCCCCCGCACTCCCCACTTTTCTAACAAATGTCGAAACTAAGACCGGAAAGCAGTAATAGAGACCTTTCATTTGATACCCTACATGACTATATTTGATGAAAAAGATGCACCCCCCTTTTGCATGTTTAGAGGCCTCCCCTTAAATTTCATGTAGAATTATGTAACTCATGTATACGTGTGCGTTCACAGTTCCCACCTTTCCAACAAATTCGGTGTGAATCGCTACAATCGTCGCTGAGAAAAATGCGTGTGACGGACAGGCAGACGGACAATAAACCGATTTTAATAAGATTTTGTTTTACATAAAACCTTAAATAGATACACAAAAAGCACTCTGACCTTAATTCGGCCACAAACAATGCTTCATTTTTTGTTCCGCTTTTAATTTTGAGTTTTATCTCCAGTGTACAGTCTTCTTGGCATAACTAAATATTTCTGATGGTCTAATAGTTGAATTGTCTCTAGCTCCGAAATGAATCATCAACTTTTCTATTACTAATGAGTGAAAATTATAAAATAACTGTCTGCTTTAAAAAAAAGAAATGAAAGCGGAGTCATGATAATTTTTGACAGAATTGCAAAGACATGTTCAAAGACTTTAGTTGTTACCATCTGCACTAAAAAGGTCATTGACCAACGAAGCTATCGCGAGCAGCAGCAGTATCCAGAAGGAACACAAAAGCAAACTAATCAAGTCTAAATAAATATTAACTATTTTGAAATTTTGTAGTATTCCTGGAATCAATTATTCAGTTTAATTGTCAATATTTCGAATGTTGTCCTACGACATTCACTTATCAAGCGATGAACGAGGATAGGCAAGGTTAATTCGCGTTCAAAATTTAATTAATTATTCGTAATATCATTCTTGCTATCTGGGTCTGAGATATCCGAATAAATGAACAAGGAGAATTTCAAATACCTAAAATGACAAAATTTCAAAACCTTAGTGGTGGAAATCTCCATAGCGTTACATCGAAGTCTATATTGAAAATGGTTTGAAAATTTCCAACTCTGATATGTTTCGTTGTGTTTTGAACAAAGCGGTGTCTGGTTTGACAGGAAGCTGGTGGATGAAAGTTTGAAGTGCTGGGTGTACTACCTTCGTAAAAAAAGAAAACTAATGAAACCAATTATCTGATTTAACTTCCAGCATAATAATTTGATCTTTCTTTAGAGGATATTGTGGACGCTACCTAAAAAAAAATAGAAAACACGCGCTTCATTGAGATTCCTGATGTGTTTGTGAAATGTCATGCACCCCAACTGACTGAGCCACCCAAGTAAACTTGAGAAGGAACTAAAAATATTTGAAAATGCCTAAAATTTCGAAGAACATATTTCAAAGGCATTTCAGGCTTTCACGCAACAGACTAAATTGACAGATATGCCCGCGACATCATCACCAATTTCTCATCCCAAAATATCGATGGGCACTAGACAACGTAATGAATAAGGAAAACAAATGTGTAGCGCACTAACTTCTGATGTCGTATAGTAGATATTGTATTTGCTGAAGCGAGAGGAAGAGAGTTAGCCAGAGTTAACCAAAGAATATTTCAGAGTGAAATGTAAATGTAACTAGAAGAAATATCCAATTATCCAACCTTTCGTAATAATAGCGGTTTATGTAATAACTACAACCAAGAGAATCAAAAATATTTAATTTGTAGCCAAGTTGTTTTGGTGAATTCATCGACACTTTAACTGAATCAATATGAAAACATGAGAATTTTAGCAAATTCCCGGGCAATTACGATACTTAACAGGACTTTTCAGTCAGATTTTTTGTGCATTTTTTATCTACTAATTCAAGAGAATCTAGTTTCAAGAATTATCCCTCAAAGTTTCAAGTCGAAACTGGTAATATTTACTTTCTTTTTGAGAGGGCAAGTTAGGAAGATTCATATAAGTCTTTAATTAACAAGAAGACACAAAACAGTAAATTTTTCATATGAATTGTTGACACCATGTTTTTTTCGGGTACTTTCCGAGATTACCCGATAATTTATTATTCGATTTGCTGGATTCTTTATTTGTTTTTTTCTCTAAACTTGTCTGTAAAAAAACTCTTCTCATCTTCGGAAACTTTGAACACATTTATTTCAAAAACTTGTTTTTAACACGCTTCTCATTTTTCTCAGGGACCACTGGATCGATTTTTATAATTGTGTTAGCAATATGATCGCAATACTCGTCATTATGTCCCGAACTAGAATTTGATTCTTCCCTCCCAAAATAATCCCCAAAAGTACGTAAAAGCAAGTCGCAATACCGGACGCTTTGAGTATAAAAGTTTTGTGTGAGAAATTTACTATTCACGTTTTCCACACGGTCATATTTTGTGAAATAATGTACCTTCGTTGCACATGTGTGGGGAGCTTCCCTTAAACAACCCGCTGCATATAAGGGGATTCACAGACCACACCTTACTAAATTTCGTGATAATTGGCTTAGTCGTTTCCGAGTAAATCGGGTGCGACAGACAGACACACGGTCGGACAGACAGACAGACATCGAATCAATTCTAATAAGGTTTTGTTTCACACACAACCTTGAAAAGCCTTCTAATATGGTTTCCCCTTAAAGACCCGATACCCAAAAGCAGTTTGACCTACCAATTCATGACTGGAAATATATAGTCACTAAATGTTATTGATGTTCGATAAATATTTAGGAGCACTTTGTGTAAGAAAATTAATTTCCTGAAATTGTTGGGGTGTTATTCCATAATCCCGATGCTCATAGTGATGTTCTCATTGTAAGGAAAGCGGATAAGTAGATTTTGAAAGGATAAAACGATACCCGATTTTGGATGTTCTATAATCCTCATCATCAACGGCGCAACAACCGATATCCGGTCTAGACCTGTCTTTGTAAGGAATTCCAGACACCTTGGTTTTGCGCCGAAGTCCACCAATTCGATATCCCTAAAAGTTGTGTGGCGTCCTGGCTTACGCCATCACTCCATCTCAGGCAGAGTCTGTCTCGTCTTCTTTTTCTACCATAGATATTGCTCTTATAGACTTTCCGGGCTGAATCATCCTCATCCATACGGATTAAGTGACCCGCCCACTGTAACGAGTCGTGGTATCGCTCATAGATTTCGTAGTTATGTAGGCTACGGAATCGTTCACCGCTAAGAACCCAGGCATCCGAGGAACACACAAGGCCTGGCAAAATCATAATGTTGTACACTAAGACCTTTGACCCTATGATGAGACGTTTCAAGGGAAAGTTTTTGTAATCTGAAATAGGCCCTGTTGGCAGCCAACAACCTTGCGCGGATTTCATCGTGACAGCTGTTATAGATTGCGACTTTCGACCCTAGATAAGAGAAATTTTCAAGAGTCTCAAAGTTGTAGTCTCATATCCTTATTGTTTTTGTTTGACCAGTGCGATTCGACATTGTCTGTTCTTTGGTGCTGACGTTGCCACCATGTACTTCGTCTTGTCTTCATTTACGTGCAGCCAGAGATCTCGCGCCGCCTGCTCGATCTGGATGAAGGCAGTTTGTACGTATCGGGTTGTTTTTCCCATGATGTCAATATCGTCAGCGTAGGTCAGCAATTGTGTGGACTTGAAGAGGATGCTGCCTCTTGACATCTGCATTGCGAATCACTTTCTCCAAAACCAGATTAAGGGGGGCGCATGATACGGCATCCCTTGCCTTAGGCCTTTGTTGATGTTGATTGGTCTCGAGAGTAATCCTGCTGCAACTGATGGCCATATTCCAGCAGTTTTGCCATCGCTTGTCGGAGATAGAAAATCTGATCTGTTGCTGATTTGTCTGGAATGAAACCTCTTTGGTGTGGCCAATGACCTTCTGGGCGTATGGGACTATCCGACTTAGCAAGATAGTGGGGAATATCTTATAGAAGGTACTCAGCAACATGATACCCCTATAATTAATGCATTGTATGATATCTCCCTTCCCTCCCTCTCCCAGTCGTTAGGCATTGATTCGCTGTCCAACACCTTGAGCATTAGTTGATGAACCGCTTGGTGTAGTTGGTCGCCTCCATATTTAACCAATTCGGTTGTAATTCCACCGGCTCCAGATGGCTTATGGTTTTTAAGCCGATGAATTGCACGGGCGGTTTGTTCCATGTTTGGTGGTGGCAGCTTTTGCCCGTCGTTTTCAGTTGGCGGGAACTCCAACTCGCCGATATTTTGGTTGTTGAACAGTTCATTAAAACACTCAAACCATCGTTCCAATATGCCCCGTCTGTTGGAAATCAGATTTCCCTCTTTGTCTCGACAGGATGAGCATTGAGATGTGTAAGGCTTCATCCTCCTGACTTCTGGGTAAAGCTTCGGCGCCTGGTGCGGTATGATTAATTTTGTGTATTTTTTATGTAAGAATATTTGACTGCAGAACTGTTTCATTTGTACGTCGTTCGTACGCATTCAGTATGCCAGAATACTCGCTTTAGTATTATATAATATTGATATTCAGTGGTTGGGTTGCAGTAAATTTACATAACAGAGGCAAATTGGAGCTACTATGACTTCGTCAAAATTATTACCGCAAAATTTGATGATTCTAGGATGAACATAAAATCGACTTTCATCGAATTTCCCAAAATATAGTAATATACTGTTATTGACTTTATTTGAACACATGGAGGGGAGAGAGAGAGAGAGAATGGAGGGTATTTTGAAACCTAAATGGCTTAGTCATTTTTTGCGATTAGGTTGTGTCTGTGTTCGTAAAATGAGTGATCATAGCCTCCCCACTTGCTCGTTTTATAATTACGGGAAAACTACGACTTCGAAGAATACTAATTGATAGCTCTCATTTGAAACCATCATACCTATATGTCTATATTCAGTGAAAAAAAAATTGCACCCACTTATTTGCTTCGATGTGCACTCTCCTTTTCTGTGTCTAGGACCGCCCATTGAACTCAATGTGGAGAAATGTTACTCACTGCAGGCGTGGGTGTTCACAGTTCAAATCTTCCCACTAAATTTGGTGCCAATAGGCATAATCATTTCTGAGAAAAGTGATTATGACAGAAAAACAATGAACCGATTTAAATAGGATTTGATTTTACACAAAAATGCTGGGTCCAGCTTTAGTATGATGTAGGCAACAGGGATTTTGGGACTTTATTTCTTACTGTAAATGAGTGACTTATTTCTTACTGGGCAATGTGAAGTTCTGTAATTTGAAAGCTAAAAGTTACATTCTAATGCACTTTTAGATGCTGAAACCACACTATTAAGATCAAGGAATGAGCAATTTAAAGTTGAAAAAGAAGTTTCACAATTATTTTTGTTTCAATATGTTAGAATGTGCAGATGAATTGAAACTCCGCAGAAGAAATTAGGACAATCTTAAAATATCACCTTCTAGCATTGTATTGTATAGTCTTAAATAGATGGTAACATCTGAAATTGGATACAATGTTTCATATGAAATTATGAAAGCAATTAGAATTCTATAAAGTCGTTGCACTAAAATTAAACTAAGAACAACGGTTACCACCTTTGAGCTATGCTGTCAAAGTGGAATTCCTACGAATAAAATACTTATGTCAACTAAAGCACGATTTTTTAACCTAAAATTATGCGACAATCGTCACCAGTGACGTCATATACTAAAATAAGTTGGATATTCCATAAAAAATGGCGAAACGTACACCAGAAATAAATTAGCTAGAACAGTTCTGCACTTTTTCAAGCGATTAAATAACATAATAAGCACCTTACGTCGCGAACATCTTCTGCAAATCCGTACTTGGTTGTATTTTCTTAAATTAATGTCAAATTCATTTAATTTACTAGGATTCTGATCTCTATACTGACTCTATCTTAATTATTTTTACTTGGATCCTTTCACATAATTAATGTTGTTCTTTTTACTTATCCGCTTCAGGGTTCAAAATTTGCGCTACACTTGCATATGTTCCAAATACAAATCCTAATAGTCCAAATAGTAAAATACAAATATCTTTCCACAGCACCCAGTTGTAGCGACCCCAGCCGCATGGGTAGAATGTCATTATTTCTATAATCGGTGGTGCTATTAAAGCCAAAGCTGAACTACTTACTGCTCCAACAAGTGAGATGATGGCGCCAATGTTTGGAATGATTGCAGCTAGGATAACTGGAAATGAACAAAATATTAAAAGTCAGTGTTGAGGTAATTTCAATGTGAAGAAAGTTAGAACATACAATGATAATAGAACATACAATGATAATACATGGTACCATAAGTCTTCACATTCCTTTCTTCAAGCAATTGTCGTGGATATTTATACAATGCCGAATGTAATCTATAAAAATACTTCACTTCGAAAAATGCAATTTAATTATAATAATAACCCTGATAGCAGTGCAGTGTAATCAACTTTTCTCTGATCCAACATATACGACTATCAACTCTATACAATGCAACTAGTATGGCATCGTTTGTGCTAGCGCCCCAAGTCGACCCTTCCGAACCAAATGAACACAAGCGTCTCGCACCTGGTAGTCCCAACAAATCAGTAAACTCACGGATGTGAAAGATGAAATATGAGTTCAAAACCGGCACTCTATGAAATCTTTTTAGACTACATTTTTCCACAAAAAATGCGGATACCAATTTGCCAATGTATGATAACCTCATACAAACTTCTAGGAAATTGCCGAACACATTAAGGGGGTGAATAACATGAGCAGTGTTCGGATGGCTTAGTGGTTAGAGCACTATGCTGGCGTAATGGAAGGTCGCGGTTCAAAGCCCACTGTTGGCAGAGAGATTTGCACGTGCCTGAAAGTAAAATACCAGTCGAATGAGCCAAATCAGGACAATAATCGCCGACGAACCCAATGCTGACCACACTGCTTCCTGGTGTACTGTTACGGTTCTTAATGAAGTGCTTTAATACGCCAACAATTATTATTATATAGTATGATTGTTTTTATAGCTTATAAGGAAAACGAGGCGTGGAACCAGGGCACCAGTAGTTGTGCACAATATTAGACGAACCTGAGGTTCCAGGAGCATCAGGTTGCAAAACCTTCAATGGTAGAAGAAGCATAATGAGAATCAAGACCTGAAATAGTGTGAAAAGTTTCGACGTTGAAGACCATATAACATTTTTCAATTGAACTCGCCGCGACGCGGCCACAAACTGCCCTGCCTGTCAAAATATCTTTATATGGTTTTCTAGGCAGCAATACACACTTGAGCGACACCGCGCGGCGCGACATTCAGCTAAGCGACGCGACGCGGCTGAGTTGCCTGGCAAAGTATATTTTGCAACGTCGCGTGTCATTTCCTTATAATGAATTCAGTTGACTGCTACGATTTTCCAGTTTTAGTTTATATCCACCTGTTAAAAAGTGAAAACATGCAGTTGCTTATAGTTAGCTGCCGCGCTAGTGCAATATAGGTAGGTGGTGTCGCGGCAGTTGCGATGAATGTAGTGTCGCGTGGTGAAGCGAAGCTTATAATACACAACAACCAATTTTTTGTTTAATTTTGCATTAATAACTGTATGTTTTTTATGATCAAAGTAGATTCCTTGAAAAAAAGATAGTCCCACTCAGGGAACCATAAAACTTTCTGTGATGGGCCGAATTAAAAAAAAAAATGGGGAAATACGGGGAATCTCAAATATGCAATATGATGTATAAAATAAGGGATTCAAATTTCAATTAAATCGGCTAAGTAGATTTTTGTGGGTGGTTCCCCGAAACTCTTGATTTCACGTCAAATTGATACTAACTTCCTAAAGAATAAAATATCAGTTAATTCTTGCTTCGTACTTTCTTAAAGTATCATATCCCCAAGTATTATCTGAAAATTTTAAACAAACCCAATTAATAATTTTCAGGATATTCCACATTTGCTAAAGGGCCGCATGACAGATTGGTGTTAGCTCCTTACATGATGTTTTGAATGTCATCAAGCCAATTTATGGAGACCTGAGCAGTGATAATTTACTTTCAACCTTCAAACCTTAATTAACTAATATGGAAAACAACTCTACTATCGTAAAAAACTGATGAATACGTTACTGCTTATCTATTCAATAAAGGTAGACATGCAGTATTTATTGCTATAAATGCGCTTGAAATATATTGCTCATCGGTACACTAAAAAAAAACAATCCCGAACAAGCGAAGATGGCAGGCAAACATTAACATTAAACTAATGAGAACATTGCGGAAGGCAGAATGCAGCGTAGACAACAACAAATGGATGTCTGTTCTGATGTGTGTGCTTATCTAAGGTGCCAACACCTCCGAGCCCATCCGCATGCAGCGGGGCATCTTCCAGGGGAGTTCTTTGCGTCCTCTTTGGCTTTATATGGCACTGACCTTGCTTGGTTACTGTATGATTCTAGAGGGCATGATTTTGCAATGAAGTATAGCCTACGTGCCAAGGGCAGCAGTCATTTGTTGATCCCCATTTGTCGAACAGATGGTTGTGTACTGGGTAGCCCTTTGCTAAAACGGAGGGATTTATGTGTGTCTTTTAGAACGGCATTGGCACCACCGTAAGTTATAAGAAGCACAGAATATGTGTTTCAGCCGTAGAGACGTTCGATCATCTCATTTCTGGTTGCACTGTTATGCCGATGGTGCAATATATGGACAACCTTCGTCTGTAAGTTTATCGAATTTTAACTGATCGTATATTGCGGAAAATAAACATGACGTACTGTTAGACGAGTCGCCGCGCATATAATATTGAGATTGCTATCCCCCATAATAGCAACATTGAATGAAAATACGTGGAGAACAAGGTGAACTATGAGCCACTGGCTCGGGAAATCAAAGAAATTTAGCATCTCGAGAGGGTGGTTGTAGATTCCATGATATTGTCAACTACAGGTATTGTACCTAAATTCCTACATGTCCTGGAATTGTTGCAATCTGGTTTAAACCACGCAATACACCATTCTGCAAAAGTGCTCAATGATGCGGGGAGTTATCGACGAATTTCCCCACTAATCTAACCCGGGGACGGAGCAAACCGATATCAGATGTAGTCGAGGTGTTTAAGGAAAGATCTCATAGTCCAGTGAATTTCTACACGTCCTCTGGACAAGGCAGCGTGAAAAATGTCACCGAGAATAAGAAGAAATAATATCGGTGACACCACGTGATATTTTGGGACATCATGTCGCTCTGATAATAAATATTAATTTCTCCGGAACGCTCCTCCTATATAGAGCACGCCAGATTCACTCCCTATCCACGCTATCGAAAGCATTCTCGAAATTGGTGAAGATCGGATTCCCAGGATTTCCGTACGAGTGGAAGTAGTAAGTCTGCAGTAACTCCAGGTGCAGCCTCAAAGAACTCCGCCGGGAGACCGCCCATGCCCAGCGGCTTTACTCCGTTTGAGGGCATTGATGACCGAGAGATTTCTCTCTCCTCTCTGTATGGAGGAACAGTCCATACCCCCATCTTATGATGAGTGACCATGTTATCCACAAGAGGCGGAACCTCACCGGATGTGACACGATTAAGAACCGTGGTCAAGTGTCCCTTCCCCCTGTTGGGTATCCTCTGATGGTACCCAATGCGCAGTCTAAGATGTCCAAAGCCGGGTTCCCGATCAAAAAAAGTGAGCCTTGCGGTAGTCATTAGAAAAAACCTAACACCACATTCGCGTCTACTACATTTGGCTTTCCAGAGTACAAAAACACATTGCCATTAATTGGGTAAGAAGAAGAGAAGTACTCTCCAGAGTCCCACCATTAATTCGCCGCCGATAACGTTGCCGGGGAGCGTGCGCACATTCCTGGATCCTATAATAGTCCGTTTTCGTTAGCCGTGAGGTCAGTCCCTATTCGAGGCGTTGTTGACGTTTCCACAACAGTAAAGTTTCAACATTTACAGGTTGCTAGTCCACAAATTTCTAGTCCTCTTCGTCGCTTGTATTCCTAAGCCCCCTCTTGTTAAAATGGCATTTTTCAGAAGAAAAAAGAATAAACTTGGTTATAATTTCCATATTCAACTAATACTACCAGACAATATATTGATATTTAATTATGATTTCAAATATTTCGAAACTTACATAGACTTCAGGCAAATGAATGAAACTACTGATGATACACTTGATTGACGCAACAAGGCCTAAAACTTGATCTTTCGAGAAAAAGTTGTGGCTTGCCAGAGCCGATTGTCATGCCTATCACATACCACACAATTCAATCAACGTTTTAACAATAACATTGCAAAATAAGCTTAGAAACTGCGTAAAATCAGAATATGACGATAATGTAGTGATTCTAAAGACTGTTTATAAGTAGTACAAACGATTTTCAAGTGGAAATGAGCCTATTGAGCAGCAGAATCGGTACGTCTTTTTCCTCAAAAATATGCAAACAAGTCGAAAACCGACGGCTCGGCGAATCAGTTATGAAAAAAGATAAAGATGAGTAACGGTTTCGTCCAGGATAGAGACAATCGACAGTCGCTCTCTACCTCTGCCCTCGACGCAGCATGACCGAAAATGGCAACAGGTCGTAGTCGCTCCGTTTTGTATAATCGCAAACACGACGTCGATACGATTATAAACAACGTAAAAACTGTCATAGTTTAAGCCTAAGCTACATTTATGTTGGCGCAGTTTAGGCTTAAGGTAGCAGCACAGTGAGACGATTTTAAGAAATCGATTGCATACTTCGAAAATATAACATATTCACATATTGACAATGTACAGTCAAAATCTCAGATTGAAATTCATAATCTTCCTGAAATTATAGCACAAATAATGAAGTGCACCCCGGCAGATATGCAAATGAAAATTAGCCGACAGCAGCTAATTCAATCATCCCTTATATATAATCCTCCTAGATCCTATGTTGTTATAGTCAGCTGACTGAAAGGACATCATGTAAAAGCATATAATAATAATCGTTGAAGCAACAATCCATATTGAATCAGGGCCTTAAAGTGTGTTAGAGCACTTCATTCAGGACCGTAACAGTACACTACAGGATTACAGTACCCTGTAGGAGGCAATGTGGTCAGCATTGCGCATTGCTACTATTAGAAAATTACAAATCAACAGTGTACGAGAAAGAATTTTGGAGCAGCTTTGTTACGAAAAATCTTTTGTCAAAACTTTAAACCCACTTTACTCGAAACCACGTTTTCAAAGTTTCTGGAAAGCACTCACAAAAAAACTACTTAGCCTATTTGATTGAAATTTGAATCCCCTATTATACACATCCATGTCGATATGCAGAACCTCGAACCTCGATTTTGTGTTTTTTTTTCAAAAATTCACCATTTTGTTACTTTTGAAAAATATTTGCATATTTTGACTATTTTTTTTTTTTTTGAATTTGGTCCACCACAGAAAGCTGTATGCTTCTCCGAGTGGGACTATCTTTTTTTCAAAGAGTCTACTTTGGTCATAAAAAACATACGGTGATTAATGCAAAATTAGATAAAAAAAATGTTGTATATTTGAAGTTTTCATTAAAATCATATTAAAAATTTAGAACAATGGTACGTTATTTTCTTGTGTAAAAAAAGATAATGAAATACCATTGAAAATCTGAGCACCACACTGTACTACTACCTTAAACTATGACGGTTCTGAGGCCTATATAGACAAACGGAAATTCATGATTCCAAACGTCTGTATCTTTTCATTCAACGAAAGCAGTCAGCTAAAGTTGAAGGTTAAGAGAAAACAACTGTGTCGAATGTTACAAAAACATACTCCAGCGTTTGTGAAACGATGGCTGTAAATGCCTCAGAAACAAGATACAGAAAAAAATATGAACACAACTGATTACACCTTAATTCTAAATGCTCAAGTTCAGATTGGTTTGGAACATTCTTGTTAGCTAATGAACTTTTCATGTCATTAGTAAATTTCAACCAAAGATAAAACTGAATTGATAGATGTATTCAGGAGGTACAGCCGATTTACATTTCAATAAATTAAAAACCATTTCCATATTTGAGATCTTTGATGAGAGTGAACGTTTCGACGAGATTTATATTAATAGCAAATACGCCTGACTAATCCGTGACTAGAAATTAACAACGCAAATTTCTTAAATTTAGTGAAAGGAAATGAAAGTATGTATCGGAAAACAAGTTCAAAGGGTTAAAAAAACTTAGTTATCAGTTACTTACAAGTAAATGTAACGAGCACCACTCTCAGCGCAACATCAGCAATATGTTTTGTTCGCTCTGTTTCAAAATGTCCCTGAACGTATGGCGCAATTATGTTTACAGGTACGTAGAACTGCAGTGTATACGAGAAGAATATAGCGAATGCCATCATAATACGAACCATCTGGGATAAACTGAAATCATAACAATACGTTAATCCTCTAAATCTCAATACTCAACTGCACGCATTATCTTACATTTCATCCTGTGGGAGATCCAAAGTAATACTGCCATGTACGCTGTCACCGTACTTCAAATACCCAAAAAATCCTACGGATGTATACAAACATGCAACAATCACCATACCGGTATTCAAAACACCCGAAGTTCCACCAAAGTCTTCTGGTGTACCCATATTATTTTCAAGTGGAAGTACAACACCGATGCCCTCAAAAGCGTATATTGCAGTACCAAAATATAATGGTAATTGTGACCAAGGCGCAATCGGTTTTACACTGTCCGTTCGCGGTAAATCTTTTAACATATAAGAAAACGTGAAAACCAATCCCGTTACAGTCAGCACCGCCGCGAATAACGATACAGGTGTCAAATATTTTAAACTTCTTACTAGATTAAGTGGTATCATGGGAATTAACATAAGTAAAAGATAAATTCTAACATCGAGATCAACAAAGTAATGTCCAATTACTTCCCGGACATTCAAGGCGACGAACAAGAAGTAAACACAACAAAAACCAATTTGTGTAATGAACAGGAAAATGTTTATCGCTTTTCTGAAATAGAAAATGGTTCTCATTTCAAATAATCCAGGAAATATAGGAATTGGCAATGCAGTTTCAAATAACTTACCTTGCCAAAAAAGCATATCTCCTCAAGCCTACTGGCCCAGTGTCAACGCAATTGTACATGACTTCCGAGAATCCCATAGCTGGAACTTTCAACCGTCTGCACAGCTCGTGGGCGCAGCCAACCAGCATGTGCATGCAATGTGTACAAATTGCACCCATAAGTAACGTTCCAAACAAACCCAAATAAAGGCCGGCATGTTTGAAAGCATCGGGCATCGCAAGGATTCCAGTTCCGATGTTTCCTTTGAGCAGATGAATGAGAGTGTCGAGATTTGAAGTTGGATGTTCGATTTGTCGATGATGGGATGGGTTGTAATCGCCAGGTTTGCCAACATCCGACGCTTTTATGAAAAAGAATGCAAAATCATTGAATTTTCCAATAATATAAACTAATAGAATATATAAATAAATCATTAATGTTTAAATAAGTGGGTAATACCGCTTGTTCCAAAAAAATTGGTCCATGGAATGAGCTATAGCCTTTTTACGGTAACGCCCCTCACCAAAGCATCGAAATGCTTACGACAACCTGCAACATATTTTGTGATCAATATGCCATATATTGATGACCAAGTTTTCCGGATACTTTTAAGATAGCTCTGCCACTTATTATAGAATACTAGATTTTTGTCGTTTTAATTTTTTACACCTGTCTTTGAAAAACTTGATCAGATCAAAACAACTTCTGAAATTTTGAACGTGTTTATCCCGAAATATGTTTCCCAAAACTTCTCCTCATTTTTCTCAGGAACTACTAGGTCGATCTTAATCATTTTTTATCAAAATGATCGCAACACTCGACAGTATGGCCCGGATTAGAATTTGAGAGATTCGTTATAGAAATGAGGGAGGGTTAA
Source organism: Hermetia illucens (assembly GCF_905115235.1). Classification (NCBI taxonomy): domain Eukaryota; kingdom Metazoa; phylum Arthropoda; class Insecta; order Diptera; family Stratiomyidae; genus Hermetia; species Hermetia illucens. Next base: position 141,287,291 of record NC_051849.1, on the reverse strand, counting down.
TCACCATTTAATTTTTTAAAAGCTGCTAAAATTTTATCTTTTAACCGATCCCATGAGTCCTAGTTCGGGCCGTAACTACATGTGTTCTAGCAAAATTGTATTTACATGCTCTTCTTCGGGGTTACGATTGGGTCGCAGTAGAAGTTTAATCAAGACTCAAAAAAGGGAAACTTTAAAATCAAATAAAACCCTGTGTATAACAACAAAACCAACTGGATATATTTTTTACTTTGATTTCATTCTCTCTGAATGTGGAAAATGCCCATAAATACCACCCTTGAATAATCTTCAGCGGACCATGATCAATGGCCACATTCGAACCACCTAATAATATATATCAAGCTTTATCTGTTAACTTCAGAGTAAAATGTCAAAAGTCGATACTTTCTTCTGCTATAAAAATTGTTCTTGACCCTTCTATATGCATTTTCGGGGGAGTGTCATATGAAACTCATTTTGCCCATCATTACCCTACATGACAGTCTGTAGAATTAAATTAATTAATTAAACTTACCACTATCATCACTTTGGACATCAACGAGGCCATTATCTGGAGAGTTACGTATATCTGGTCGCGGTGGCGCCCGTTCACAATCAGAAGGATCTGAATGCAACAGTAAAGGTTGCCGCTCCGAACTCATTCTGCGGCCGACCTAAAAGAATGTTTCATCAGTCATTCAGTCAATAATGGAAAAAAACTCCCAACGTAATCTAAAATGTCAAACAATATTGTGTTGTGCATGTTACTTCTAGCTGTGTACGAATGTGCCAAATTCAATTTAAAATGTGCAACGAGCATCTGCAGAAAAGTGGTAATTTATTGTGCTAAATACTTATATTAAAAATACCGAAAAGTGGAAATGATGCAATCAACTTTCAATCCTATAAAATAATTTATTAGTTGTTTGCCAGCTCCTACAATATAATTTGTTAGTAGTTTACCAACTTCCTGAAAGATTAGTATTATAGTTATTGACTCCCTTCTTTCCTAAACCCGAATTCAATAAAATGTAGACAGAAGGCCTCAAAACAATTATTAAATAATTTTTCAAACAAAACTAAAACTAATTTGTTTCCCTTATTTAGAAATCAGCTAGGAAGTCCCCTTACATACAAATGCACAGACTGCTTATCGAAACAATCCTTTCGACCAACAATGCAATCAAGCGGAGTACAGCTGGCGAAGTTGATAGTTCCCCACAGAAATGAAAAAACCGCCTTGAGTACAATAATTAGAGGGGTATTTACAGACTATAGCAATGTAATGACCAAAATAATCTTGGAGTACAAAAAAGCTACTCGAAAACTTGATTGTCATTAGCACACCTCGCATTATTAAGGTTTTGTGTGAAACAAAACCTTATTAGAATCGAGTCGGTGTCTGTCTGTCCCACCCGATTTATTCAGAAACGGCTAGACCCGATTGTCATGAAAATTGGTGAGAGTATGTAATCTAGTGTTCCCTTTACATGCAGTAAGTGGCGCCATTTTGTATTAAGTTTAAAGGGGCACCCCATACATATGAATGGAGGGTGCAAATTTTTTCTCACAGAAGGTAGCCATTTGGGGTATCAAATGAAAGGTCTCAATGAGTACTTTTCGAAACTGGTTCAATATTTGATATTCAATGAAAAATAGGGGAGGGAGGGCTCAAAATATGACCACCAAAAAGTGTAACAGGTCTCGTTCTCAGAACGAATCAAAAAATCTGAAAAAAATCACAGTGGTGCATCTCTAAATCTAGGCCCCGAAATATATCCGGTTCCGATATCTGCACAAATAAAGTTAATAATAGTATATTTTACACATTTTAGAAATTTGCCCGGCAACCCCCCTTATGTTCATCCTAGAAGCACAAAATTTGGCATGCTTGTCATGAAGAACATAATGCACAATTTGGTCAAGCTTTACCATTTTTTTGTGAATTTTGTACACTCTACAACCTGCATGACGTCATCATCACATATCAATTCGTCAATGCCATAACAAATGAGTTCTTATGAATGGGGTCGCAAAGAATTATTTTGTTTTAGTTTTTTAGTCATTTGTATATGAATATCAATTACTCCAACCAGACATGTGTGTATGTATATAGTATATGCGTGCTAATGAACTTTGTAAATCGGAAATATGAGTACGATCAATTTATATACGTGCATATATGTGTACATTATTCGGAAATAGGCAGTTTGTTTAGAGTGAGCGTAATATCTATGGCTGTAATATGTACATATGTCTCGTAGTTTGGAAAAATATGAAGGAATATGTTGGATTTGTAGCTATATAGGGATAGAAAAATGTGCATTGAAATTTCTTACATAAGATGAACACAAAACTTTTATACCCGAAGCGCGAGCTTCCGATGCCTGTGAAGGTCGCAAATATGGCGACTACAAGAAAAGAGGACTGATACTATAAATCCTAATTCCCTGGTAACATTAACATCTGGCGTTAATTTTCTACAACGTTCGCTTAGATCATATCTTCATCCACCAAATATGAAGGGTACGAAGTAATTTTTATTTGGAATTTTGAGAGGCCCTGAGTACGCCATCCACTTGAGGGCGGACCGAACCAATTGGGGAGAAACTGTGCAAATACGTCTTTCGGGGACTTACTGTCCCCTTCTTCAGTGTTTTATCTTCTAATAAAATGCTTCCTCGCGTTCCGTGCTGATTCAGTCAGATATTAATAACTTTGCATACGTCCCACCAACGCAAATTTTCTTACTAGCCGAGAATTCACGATGTATCATACAATTGATACATCATCTCTTGAACAATGGAATAAAAAAGTGTTAACACTAACAAAGGGGAGTCACCATCCTAGAGGAGATTATAAGCACATAAATATATAGGACCGTCTGTTACTTATCATGATTTTTACAATTAGCAAAATAAAGCACGTGAGCGCGAATACGGGGTGAATCTGTTGTAACAGATAAACATTTATGATCATTTTCTTGAATTTGATCACTGGCTTATAACGACCTACAATTCTAACACACTCAGGTTCTAGCACATAGATGAATACAGAATCACTGAGAAAAAATAATAGAAAAGGGAGATGGAAATTTGAGCTTACTTTGTAGGCTTCAAGATGATACTTAGGCATCAAAATCACCGGTCCACCGGTAATCAATACAACTCTGAAATCCGAAAATGAAAAAAATTCAAATTGAAGTAGAAATCACGGGCGCATCAGAAATTATAAATCATCCCTGATACGTGAATGAACCACAAATAAAGAATGATTTTTGTAGCGAAAATTTGGAAAATTTGGTTTTCCAAGTACGATCAGGAAATTTAACAACAGCATATAGCCCAAAAAAGTTGAATTATTCGACAAAACCAGGTAACAGATGCCAAATGCAGATATTACAATATGAATTTACTTTAACTGCCTTGGAAACTGATCAGGCGATCACTGATTGGTCTTGAGTGTTGAATACTCTTATTTCTAAAATTGAAGAACTTTTTTGGAAAATAGATGTACAAAAAATTTAATGTAGTTCAGCAAGCACTGAAGATTCAAAGTCGTTTCTAGCTTACTAATTGAGTTTTATTATTGTCAACTTATACTATTAATTGTGAAACCAATGATATTGCAAAAAAGGTAGGTGATAGATCTGATAGATTGCGACGTTTTAATTTTCCAGAAATACAAAATTCGAATATTAGTAAAAACCAGCAAACAAACTGCCACAAAAAAATCTATCTTTTAACACTCTGTGTCCGGATAGCTGCGTGGTTAGAGCACAAGGCTGTCGTACAGAAGGTCGCGGTTCAAATCTCGCTGGTGGCAGAGGGATTTGTATCGTGATTTGACGTCGGATACCAGTCGACTCAGCTGTGAATGAGTACCTGACTCAAATCAGGGTAATAATCTCGGGCGAGCGCAATGCTGACCACATTGTCTCCTACAGTCTACTGTAGTGTACCGTTACGGTCTTGAATGAAGTGCTCTAACACACTTCAAGGCCCTGATCCAATATGGATTGTTGTGCCAACGATTACTATTATTATTTTAACACTCTCCGATCTCTAGAAACAAGGAAGTTTCTATTTCATTGGACTCGTGAAAAGGGTACTCAAGCTACCTTTTAATACATCACAATATATGTTACATTAGGGAATACGTCACAAGACCAATTTGTACTATTATTTTTCTAGCTTGTTAAAAATATGAACTACAGCGTAGCTCAAGGACAATGGAAACAAAAACAAACCAAAATGACTGTGAGGAGAAATTTTGTAGTAAGTGAAGTAAGGGAACAATATCTCAATGGTAGTAAATTAGGAAAAATTGGAATACTCAATACAGCAAATAGCTAACTAGCGAATTCCTTTCTTCTGTAGCCGACTGCAAACGTAATAATTATCTGACGAGAAAAAAAATGGAATGTGTTTCCTTCGGTATTTGTTCGTCATTTGAGCTAAGACCGCGAGCAAACAAATACTCAGGCACACTTGGAAAGTGAATTTGTGAACAATCTACAAAATTCTTTCAGCAAGGTCAACTTTCTAGATGACATTCCAATTCAAATTAGACATGTTGATAACAGTTACATAAAAAATATATTAAAAGGCAAAATAATTATTATCTATGAACTTTGCGTCAGGGCAACTTTTGCTCCAAAATGTCTAGACAGGCTTTTCGAATGATTACAAACCATCTAACAATTGCAGACACCACTCAAACTATTCCCCTGTAAAACGTTTTCACGAATATGCTCTCTATCCAATCTAGAGTTCTATCACATCAAACATATATCCTTTCAAAGCCATACAAAAGACTCACTAAAAGTCACAGAAAACAAATAGTTAGGAACCGCTACTCGTGGCACGTTTTCAATATTATAACTTTTATCGCCATCGTTTTCTAATTGCATAGGGATCTTTTATGCACTATTCTTACCCTTATAATAAGTTCCCATTACCTCAAACTGCCTGAATAACTGCAACTTGATGAACATTTCTTCTTTCCGTACACAACCGCGTCACGAGGCATAAAAATGAAAACCAATCAATTTATGCGATCCTAACCGACTTGCATTCAAGTCTAGACTGATCGTAGACAGTTCTTCTGACCGCTCAGAAGCTAAGAACAAATTCAAAACTTTCCTTGGCATTATCTTTCGCAAAACAAAAACGCAACTTGGACCAAACCGTGCGATTCACTCGTGCAACCTTCCAGATAATAATCCAGTCGAAACGATGGTCTTATCTATAATTTTTTTGCACTTACAAATGAAAGTAAATGAATTTTTTATCAGCAGATTGCACCCGTAATTATCATATGCATCTACAAGAATAATGAAAGCGACAATGGAAAGCCACGCGACCCGACCTAGAGATACATTCCAGCGGAAAATTTATACGATTAGAATTCATATCAATTTATTGAATTATTGCTATTGCACTCATAGGAATTTAGGGCGAACTCCGTCAAGGAAGCTGATAATAGACGCAATCACTAAGCAATTAACATGAGAGGTGTTCATGCACTTCAGAGTTTGATGGAGGGGATATTCAACCATGTGTCATGTCTGTTTAGACTCTTATAGTATGTAGTCTCTGATCAAGGTCCGTAAACTTTATAATGGAAAGCTTTAAGATATGCATTATCTAAACAATAACAATTCGCTGTTTGGAAAGTGTTAGAAGGTATGAAAATAATATCGAAAAATCTTTAGGCAAGTGTGATAGTTCTGATATTATCATCAACCAGTTTAACAATTCTGCTTGATTTTTCTCGATAGCTACTCAGAAATTAGTTTCAATCATAGTTTCCTTCAAATTTGTAGCAGTTTTTGTTTCAAAAAAATATTAACTTGAAACTCCCCTCCCGCTCGGTCAAGATTTCTTTGAAATTTTTAATGGTATTGTGTAGTTGGTGGTCAAAGGGTAGTATAGGTCCCAGAGCGAAACGTGGATTGGTACCCACGATGGAGCATAAAACCTGGGAAATGCCTGCTGAACCAACACCAACAGCTCTACTACCCTATCTCCACCTCCACGTGGTGACCGCTGGGAACTCTTTCTTAACGAAAAGCTGCAGACGGAGAAGGATGAAGGCGAGTCTCCCGCGCCTAAAAACGGGACAAATTGTACCAACTGGTCCTCCAGGTTGGGGGTTGGGTAGGGCTGACAACCCTACATGGAATACAATTTGTTACGAAGCCACAACAGGAACCTCGGACTGGACAGATTACACAACGACGAACCCGGCAACGACAACGGAATAACAATTTGCGCATTTTCTCATGGAACGTGCGCTCCCTGTACAGAGATGAAGCTGATGAGCAGCTAGCCAATACCCTGCCCCAATATAGGGCTGATTTAACAGCGTTACAGGAGATGCGTTGGACAGGGACCGGTTTCCTGGAGAAGAGCCGCTACACCATATATTATAGTGACCATCCAGTAAATCATGTGCTCGGAGTAGGTTTATAGCCAAAAAATGAAACCTGCTGTTATCGGCTTTGAAAACATAAGCGAACGGCTATGCACTCTGCGCTTGCGAGGCAAGTTTAGAAATATAAGCCTCATTAACATTCACGCCCCTTCAAAGGAAACTGCAGAGTCGGAGAAGGATACCTTCTACGAGGCAGTAGAACCAACCCTCGAAGCCTGTCCCAGATATGATATTAAAATCATACTTGGGGATTTTAACAGCCAAGTAGGGAAGGAGCCCGTATTCAGGCGATACGTTGGCTCCCATAGCTTACACCAAAATACAAATAATAACGGACTGCGGATTATTCAATTAGCAGGGTCACACGAAATGGTTGTTGGAAGTACCTAGTTTGTGCGGAAAGCGGTCCACAAACATACGTGAGCCTCTCCAGACAGGACCACTTTCAACCAAATTGACCACGTGTTGATCGAACGCCGCCACCTCTCAGCCTTGATGAATGTCAGAACATATAGGGGGGCTAATATAGACTCGGATCACTATCTCGTTGACATGGTGCTCCGAGTTCGAATAACAACACCACCTAGAATCCCCTCTGACAATCAAGTGAGAGTTAGCACTGAAGCCATCCACAACACAGCCCTCTGCGGCAACTATAAGAGGGAAATGGATGCCGCAATAACCGCAGTCAACAGAGGACCTGGAGATGAAGCATCAACAAATGATCTTCACAACCACCTGAAGAACATTATCATTGATACGGCCGGAAACATACTTGACCCCAGCCGCAAAAGGAGTCGGAACGGCTGGTTTCACGATGAATGTAAGCTAGCAACAGAACGGAAGAATGCCGCAAACCGAGTAATGTTACATTCTCAAAGAACTTATACACCTCGATGCTCATCCTACCGAGACAAAGAGGGAAATCTGATTTCCGACAGAATGGGCATTTTGGAGCGATGTGTTGAGTACTTTGATGAGCTATTGAACAACCAGAACATCGGTGAGTTGGAGGTCCCGCCAACTGAAGACGACGGACAAATACTGCCACCATCAAGTTTAGGAGAACAGTCCGTGCAATTCATCGGCTAAAAAAATAATAAGTCGCCAGGAGCCGGTGGAATTACAGCCGAATTGGTTAAATATGGAGGTGACCAGTTACACCAAGTGGTTCATCAACTTGTGCTCAAAGTATGGGACAGCGAATCAATACCTGACGATTGGCAACGAGGTATTATCGGTCTTATACATAAAAAGGGAGATATCATACAGTGAAGCAATTATAGAGGTATCACGTTGCTGAGTACCATCTATAAGATATTCTCCGCTATCTTGCTAGGCCGGATAGCCCCATACGTCCAGAACATCATTGGCCCATACCAAGCAGGCTTCACTCCAGGCAAATCAGCAAGAGATCAGATTTTCTCTCTGCGGCAAGCGATGGAAAAACTGTTGCAATATGGACAAAAGTGCACCATCTATTCATCGACTTTAAAGCCGCCTATGATAGCATAGCCAGGGTAAAACTGTACACGGCCATGAGAAAATTCGGTATCCGGACGAAATTAATAAGACTGACTAGGCTGACCCTGACCAATGTGCGAGGCCAGAAAAAGCAGCAGGATCACTCTCAAGACCATTCGATATCAAGAATGGTCTACGGCAAGGGGATGCCCTATCATGCGTCCTCTTTAATCTGGCCCTCGAGAAAGTAATCCGTGATAATAATAATAATATATATCGACATCATGGGAAGAACCACCCGGAGCGTACAAACTGCCTTCATCCAGATCGAGCAGGCGGCACGAGATCTTGGACTGCACATCAATGAAGGCAAGACAAAGTATATGGAGGCAATGTCAGCACCGAAAACCAACCAACCGACAACATCAAACCGCACTGGTCAAACGGGAAAAATAAAGATAGGAGAACACAACTTTGAGACCGTTGATAATTTCTCCTATCGCCACTATCGCTGCCGCCGCAGCCGCAGCCACCAGAGAAGCCGCCGCAGCCACTATCGCTGCCGCCGTAGCCGCAGCCACTATCGCTGCCGTCGCAGCCGCAGCCACTATCGCTGCCGCCGCAGCCACCAGAGACGCCGCCGCAGTCATCAGAGAAGCAGCCGCAGCCACGCTTGCCGTCTCCAGCATCGACGCCGCCTCCACCAGCGACGCTGCAGCCACCATCGTCGCAACAGCATCGAATCACCCGCGACGGCCACTCGCATTCACGCCAGCCCGAGCCGGAACTCAACCGAACGCAGCAACAGCGAATTTAAGAATATTTTATATTTTTTTTTCTTTTTTATATGTAAATTAGTAAAAAATAGCTAAAGCAGCAATAAATATTATACTCGCTGCAGGAGACGGCGCGGAGGTCTTTAAAGTGCTCGACATCGTTGCTTGTTCGGTGTCTGGGCGAAGTTTTGCAAAGTGGTTTCGGTCTGTGCTTAAAAGCGTCCGCTTCGGTGGTGATTTCTTTGTGCGTGCGTGCATTTGTGGGTTCGGCCTGCCGTGTAGTTAGCACAGTTTCACCGCTCTTCGTTTAAATACTCGCGTCGCAAAGTAGTTTCTTTTTGGTTAATCAAGATGTCAAACGACAACAAAGACGCGGAAGGCCCATCGGACCCGCAAGTGACCGCCCTCGCCGTGCGCGTTCCTCCGTTTTGGCAGCGGAACCCGGAGCTGTGGTTCATACATTTGGAAGCGCAGTTCCAAATGTCCGGAATCACATCGGACGCGACCCGCTTCAACTATGCGGTGGTCGGCCTGGATTCTTCTGGTGTCCGATGTAGTGAAGTCGACATCATACACACAGCTCAAGAGCGAGTTGATCAGACGCCTGTCGACAAGCGAGTCGGCAAAATTAGACCACTTGTTGGCGGGTTTAACGTTGGGTGATCGAACTCCCAGCCAATTGCTTCGCGAAATGAGGCAATTGGGTGGGAGCAAGATCGGCGATGACCTGATCAAGTCGCTCTGGCTGCGACGACTCCCGGAGGGCACCCAGGCGATCCCCGCTTGCGTCTCTGGTTCCTTGGAGGAACTGGCAGGAGGTGTACGTACGCCCAACCATGGCGGCCGTTCAACCACCGTCGGATGAGGTGAGCGACTTGAGGCGCGAGATAACCGTTTTAACAGCCAGTGTGGCCGAGATGCGGGCGACGTTGGACGCTCAGCGTTCGGGCGCCAGATCGCGAGCTCGCTGGCGATCTGCCACTCGAAAAGGGCGTTCGGGTAGCAGGTCGTCAGGACAGTCCACGGACCGAGGGATTTGCTGGTACCACCGCAGATTCGGCGATAAAGCCACCAAGTGTACAATACCGTGTAAATTCGCGCCTACCGCAAAAAACTAGGTCCGCGGGGGGTCTTGGCGACGGCCACCCAGAGCGCGGCGCCACATCGCCTAACGACCCTCTCAGCAGGCGCAACTACCTAATTGATACTGGTCCGGAGGTTTCGGTTCTTCCCGTAGCCCGGCATCATCGACTTTATCCACAGCCGCTCAAACTGGCGGCAGAAAATTGCTGCCGCATCAATACATACGGGTACAGGCAAGTGGACGTGAGTCTTGGCTTGCGTAGGACGTTTTCGTGGCGTTTCATCCTGGCGGATGTCAGCTTCCTCATATTAGGCGCAGACTTCTTGTGTCACTATGGATTACTGGTGGACTTGCAAAATAAGTCCCTTATAGACCCCACGACCAACCTTAATTCGTCAGACCAAATGGTATCTCACACTGACAATAACCATTCCGTTCTTTTAGAAGACATTACCAACTCTCGTGTTCGGGCACTTCTCCAAAAGTTCAGCCAGACTACTACCGAGTGTAGTCTCTCAAAACCAGTGAAGCACAATGTGCAGCACCACATTAACACTACTGGTTCCCCGATCTTCTCGAAGGTGCGTCCTCTACCATCCCAGAAACTGACTATTGCACGGAAAAAGTTTGAACAACTCGTTCAACAGGGTATCTGCAGGCCCTCAAACAGCTGTTGGTCTTCCCCACTGCATATGGTCCCTAAGCCAAACGGCGAATGGCGCCCATGTGGGGATTACAGAAGGCTAAATGCACAGACTGTTTCTGTCCGATATCCAATTCTACTCATCCACGACTTTGCGCATCACCTCGCGAATTGCCGCATCTTTTCGACCTTGGACTTAACCAAGGCTTATCACCAAATCCCAGTAGCTCCTGAAGACATTCCAACGACGGTACATATTGCCGTCGCCGTCGCCCTTTAGACTCTTCGAGTTCACCCGAACGACTTTCGGATTGTGCAATGCGGCGCAAACCTTTCAAAGGTTCATTCACTCAGTCCTGCGAAACCTTGATTTCTGTTTCGTATATTTGGATGATGTTTTGGTCGCTTCTTCCACTGAGTCTGAGCACTTAGCCCATCTCGAGTGCATTTTCCAACGTCTCCTTGAGGCCGGTTTAGTTCTAAACGTTGAGAAATGCAAATTTCTTCAAAAACAGATGAGATTCCTCGGTCACTTCATTTCCCCTGAAGGAATACAGTCCGACCCAGACAAGGTGCAAGCGATAACAAGCTTCCCGCGTCCAAAGACAGTGAAGGAGTTGAGGAGGTTCTTGGGCATGCTAAACTTCTACCGTCGTTTCCTGCCCAAGGCCGCCCATCACCAGTCCATTTTGAACGCGTACTTATCTGGCCCCAAAACTAAGGACACACGAGAGATCGTGTGGTCTGAAGAGGCTATCCGCGCGTTTGACATATCCCGTCAACAACTGGCCGACGCTACACTCTTGGCATTCCCTCTGCAAGATGCACACCTAGCCGTTTTTGTTGATGCCTCTGACATCGCAGTAGGTGCTGTCCTTCACCAAAAGGTGGATCAAGTTTGGCAGCCGTTGAGCTTCTTCTCGAAGCAGTTGAACCCCGCTCAACGGAACTACAGTACCTACGATCGTGAACTGCTCACCGCGTACTTGAGCATCAAATACTTCCGTTTCTCCCTAGAAGGCAGGCCGTTCACAGTGTTCACGGACCATAAGCCTCTTACGTATGCTTTGAAACAAAAGCCTGATAAAGCGTCCCCTCGTCAGCTACGACACCTGAGCCTTATAAGCCAGTTTACGTCAGACATCCAGCACGTGTCCGGTAAGGAAAACCTAGTTGCTGACGCTTTGTCTCGTGTTTCCGAGGTTAACATCCCCGCCTCCCTCGATTTCTCGGCTATTGCCAAGGCGCAGGAGGATGACGCAGTACTTCAGAGCCTCAAATCCAACCCCAAATACAAATTTCGGGGGTTGCCCATCTTCGGCTCTCTCTCTGCTGCGAAGACTCGGAAAAGGGACCCCGGCCACCTTTCGCAAGGAAGTGTTCCACGCAGTTCACGACTTAGCGAATCCAGGCATCAGGTCAACAAATCGGTTAGTCACCGAGAAATACTTCTGGCCCTCTATGAATAAGGATGTCAATTCCTGGGCCAGAGAGTGCATCGCATGCCAGAAGTGTAAAATCTCCAGGCATGTAAGGAAAAAAGTGGGCCCATTCCTCCGCATTACCAAGCGGTTCCACACAATACACCTCGACATAGTAGAGTCTTTGCGAGACTCGCACGGTTACAGGTATTGTCTGGCCTGGTGGCCTGAGGCAATACCTCTGAAAGACATTACGGCGCAATCTTGTGCCGAAGCCCTCTGTCGAGAGTGGATACCTCGCTTTGGCGTCCCTGTAGTGGTCATCACTGACCAGAGAATGCAATTTGAGTCCACCCTTTTCTCTGAGTTAGGCAAACTCCTTGGTTTTAAACGCCAGCGGACTACTACATACCACCCGCAATCCAATGGGATGCTAGAACGTTGGCACCGAACGCTGAAAGCCGCCATTATGGCACGCGACGATCCGTCCTGGTCCCAAGTCTTGCCTCTCGTCCTACTTGGCTTACGTACAACACGCCGGGAGGAATTTGCTGCCAGCCCCGCGGAGCTGGTATACGGGGAGAACCCAAGACTCCCAAGCGATCCGGTCTTCCACAAGAGATCAGGTCTCACAGAGTCGGGGTTGGTGCGTCTGCTGAGAGACAATCTCCGACGCATAAAAGCCACACCACCCACCCGACAATCATCCACACCTCCCTGTTCGCCCAAGGAACTGGACACGTGCACGAACGTTCTGTCGTGTCCGCTTTGTGGATTGACGGTGAACGAAGTTCCGGGATCAGTCGCCGAAACCCCTAGGTTTCATCTGGGGGCGGAGTGATGTGGCGCGGCAGGAATGTGAATGCGAATAAATAGATGGCGCGGAACTTTCCGCTTTGTAGAGCTTGCCACGGGAGTGGAGGACTAGCGGAGATAGTGTGCCATGAGTTGGGGGCAGAAAGAAACACATGAAGACAAATCGTTCTCTTCTGCCTCCAGCCTTAAACAAGGACGGATCTCTCGCGCTGTTAAAAATTGTCTCTATTATTTCTTTCCTTCGTAAATTAAGTTTGATTGTTTAAATAAAAATTCAATTCATAACGACGTCATTTGAAATTTATGATTAATCCGTGCTCTGGTCTCATCGTGTTTTTCCTTTCAAATAGATTGGAATTACCTTTTGGAAATCGTTAAGCAGTCTAGTGCAAATAGCACAATACAAAAAGGACCTAGTCAGAGAGTAAGTACTAAAGATTCAGCATCTCGCCGTCGTCCGATTCCATAAAGTCCACCATCCATGTTCAGTTCGGCCGGCCCGCATTGCCCCCAGGCGCCAGTTGAACTGAAAGCACCATCCACGTACTGGCAAGCCGAAAGAGCACGTTGAGTGGAATTTCAAGGCTGGACCGCCGTATCTTATAGTTCGGCTAATTAAGATTTATGCTTCTTGCAACAGAAGAGGTTCATCGTTAGATTAAATTATGGAAAATTTTGGACGTCAAGTACCAAGAAAATGGATCTATAATGGTACGGTCTAGTTTTTCTCGTGATGCAGTTGACCCAACGTTTGAGGTCGTAACCTATCCAAACCCCTGACTTGAAAATCTCTGGGAAATCGTTGACAAAAGATTAGAGACTGCAATTTCTTAAAAACAACTGACCTATACACCACCATTGAGCAAAAGTAGTCGAATTTTTTGGCTTGTTTACTCCATTGCTCAGCGCTACCACACAGTTACTATTGCCAAACGAAATGTGAAAAATTATTGAAAGTTAATTCGCATACTTTTTCATTTTTTGCTAAGGTTTTTTGTAATGAGTTCAAATTTTAAGTAAAATGAAAGTAGTTATTTGATGACAACTTTTTCCAAAAAATTAAATTAAATATAATATAAAGATTTAAAATACGTTCGTTTTTTAACGAAAAACATCTCTAAAAACTTTGAGCCACTTTGAGACATCTGACTTATCTCCAAGACTCCTTCAGGTCGTACAGAACGAATCTCCACTCATTACCAACACACGCGTGGAATCTGTTAAACTATCCCCGAGAAAGTTGTGACATATTACTTTACTTCCCTTTATAAAGTGCGTTTCATAAGTATAACATCAATATAAAATTAATCATTCTATGATGAAATATACTTATAAAACGAACTTTATATTCGGAATTCGTGAATTCATTCAATTACGTTGACTAAAGGGAGCGAAGTTCAGACAAATGACTTCAGTAATCTTTATCGTTCAAACCGTTCAATGTTAACAACTTTTCAAAAATTGATGAATGTATTTTTCGTTCAGCAAAGGATCCTTCGATTATCACATCATCAGATCATATTGGTAATTGATCCTAATATATTATAGAGACAGTACCGGAGACATGGATTCCAACAAACACGTGTTTATCAAAATGCGTATATTAACAAATCGAAAACCAGAAACTCGGGTCGCGATTTTGTTGAGTTTTTATGTAAGAATATTTGGCTACATGATGATTCCAGTTATATATTATATGTATGTATAGCTCGTAGAGAATATTCATTTCGATATGGTACTAACGTTTTACATCGTGAAGAATAGTAATTTGACGCGAAAGGGGGAAATTTAATCTACTACAACTTTGTTAATAACAATAGAATTTCGCAGTAAATTTTCAAAATATAATAATATACTATTATTAACTTTATTTGAGCAGATATCATAATGGGAAGTATTTTGAGGCCTAGATACCATGCGCACAAAGCACCATGATTTTTTCAGATTTCTAGGTTGGGTAGTTTTTGAAAACGACTCTTTGAAATAATTGATCTTTTTGGGGCCCGCACTCCTCCCCTTTGCAACCAATGTCCAAAAGTACTAATCGTGACCTTTCATTTGATACCCCACATCATTTTAGACTTCCCTTTTACATGTAATCCCTCCCTCCCCCTTAAACTCAATGTAGAACGATCTTTCTCACCTTGTTTTCAACAAAACCTTGATTTGGCCTCCGGTGTCATTGAAGGGGAAGAAGATAAACATAGGAAATGGCCTATAGCATATAGTTTCAATCACGTGAATTCTAGGCCAGGGGTGGAACGGGTGGAGGCAACACAGTTACATTCGTAATCACCCAATTCAATGGCTGCAGTAATAAAATGACTTGAATCGATTCTTTACAACATGTTTCTCCACCCGAGTAAAACGATCTATGCTATTCATAATCCACCTTTCCCATTCCCCGTCCTCATCCAAGCCATCTCCCGTTCTCCCAACTTCGGTTAATATAAATCGACATCTAGATGTCTAACCAGAGATTAGCTTAACTGTTAAGGTTTCGTTTAGGTTAAATAGTTTTAAATTGGTAAGTTCTTGTTTATTAATAAAAATGTTGTTTCAATTTCATTGCTCGTTGCAAAGACAGATGATCGCCGAGCTCTTTTTTTGTAGATGTGAGCTGATTCATGCCTTTTCTTGCCAATGTGGGATGTTGTCAAAGGGGGCTTTTATCAGGTTACTTTTTAGGGGTCTGCATATGACAGGGACGGTTGAATATTGGATAGCACTCGAGTATCAGAGCGTTCAAGTAGATGGGTTGTAGTTGCGAATGTCTAAGGGACTCTTTACTGCGCCGTAAATTTTTTTGATAAAGTCAGATATTCTGAATGCTTGACTGATAATGTCATTTAAATTTATGTAGATTTAATTGGAACGTGCTATCAAACGGTACACCAAAATCATACATGGAATAATCATCATTAACAGCTGACTACCGCGGTGTTAAGCTAGTATCCAAGGAAAAATGGAAGGATTCTAGGATGGAAATATAGAGAAAAATATGGGAGAACATAGGGACTCTCCCTATCACTTCGAAAAGACCCAAACAACGAAAAGGCAGATGTTGGAAAATCGTACCATCAAAATTTAAAGAGAAGCAGCTGGTAGTCAACAAGACAGACCAGACTACATTAAGTCAAGCCCTATCAAGTTTATGAACTCTAACGGATTAGTGAAATTCGAGTGCCTGCACTAAAAACCATACTGCTCTTTCATAATATGATAATATGACCAGAACGAAAGGTGGTAATTTACCCACCTCTTGAGATTAGGCGACAACTTTGCTTTGTTGTTTACATAACGTGCTGGTTCCAAACTAAGGAGAGGAGAGAGTGCTATTTTCAGTAAAATAAAAATAAAATGTTGAGCATTTGTTACTCTACTATGATGAATCCTAGCTGATTTCTCGATGACACACCAGCCAGAAAAAGGCATTGAATGTCGTTACAAAAAAAAATATGCCAAATAACAATAACATTCCTCCAAAACTAGTAGGACGTTTCAGTCAGTCGAGGGAAGGGTGGATCTCTGCTCGATCGGGCGTAAAGCGGAGGAACTTGAAAAAAAGCGCATCAATTCTGTGCTCTGCAACAAACGTAAATGCTGTAAAAGTGGCTATAAATTCTTCTACTTTCGCAGTCTACGCACTGAACATGATGTTCTCATTGCCACCTCTCACAGTTCCGTACCATCATTACAGAAGTCGAGCGGTTTGATAACCGGTTGTTGGAGGATAATAGAAACTGACCTGACTTACGCGCCAGAGGCATTACTCAATTTGAAGCCTATAGATATATTTATTAAAAACACTGCAATGAGAGCAGCTCATAGATTAATTCGGTTAGATCTATGGGGAAACAACGGACGTGGGGGGGCACAGACCATTGGAAGAGTTACTGGCAGAGCAAAATCAAATTCTTACTATGCCTTCTGATTCTCGGGTCTCCATACATCTGTTCGGTAGCAGATATGCAGTTACCCTGAAATGTAGAGAGAACTGGGAAGGAATGCGTGGCAGGATATCCGGAAGTCTTCTATACCGATAGTTCGAAAACGGAATAGGGTTCTGGAGCCGGAGTCGACCTCTCGAATAAAAACTATAAGTTGGCTTTTCCTTTAGGACAATATGCACCGGTTTTTCAAGCTGAAGTATATGCGATCCTAAGGGCGGCAAACTAGGTGATTGACGAGCGGTTGAAGGACAGACACATCGCAATCTGCAATGTTAGCCAGGCTGCGTTGAGGGCATTGAGTAGCCCTTTGATCACCTCGAAAATCGTTCAGCAACGCAGAAACCGTTTAATTCCATCTCTAGATTAAATACGGTGGAACTACTCTGGGTACCTGGTCACTGTAGTGTAAAGGGAAATGAAATCGCGAATGCTTTAGCAAAAGAAGGTTCAATCTCCCCCACGCCAGGACCAGAACCAGCAATTGGAATATCAGTAGCATTGGCTACATCCTTAGCTCATAAATTGCGAACAAGTTTGCCACAATGACAGGTGGCGGACCCTAAATGCTGCTAAACACACCAAACTTTCCCTGTCAAAACCAAACATGCATACCGCAAAGTTTATCCTGTCGAAAAGCAGGAGAACTTGCAAGAGAATTGTAGGTATTCTAACCATATTTCACTAGCTGGACATATGTGCATAATAGGAATAATGCAAGGTGATACGTGTCCCTCCTGTAACGAGGAAAAGGAACCCAGGGAGCATTTTCTATGTGAATGCCGCGCCATTGGACGCAACAGACATCAGATCTTTGGTACCGATGTTCTCCAGTAGCAACGGGTAGCACCAAATCCACTAACGGAAATCTTCCGATACGTTAACGAATCCAGGATACTCCATTAGACTGGGGACTCGAGTACAATGGTCCACTACAGACTGAGTTCTCAGAGGCTATAGCTTCTCCCTTACCACAAACAGACACACACAAACGCCAGAGGCATGAATTAAATAGTGGCGATTTTGCGAGAAAGAAGGAAGTGCCCCCCCGCCACACCTTTTTGTTCTTGTAATGGACACTGTCCAAAGGACATCCAACGTCCAGCGCTCTACACATTGCTCTATAAGCAATATCGTTGGCGACTGAATCTAAATAAAACCAAGTTTTTCAGGAGCAACCCCAGTTAAATAGGCACTGAGCAAGTTAAGTATCTCGGGTCAATGCTATCAGCCTACGGTGAATTGCACTTTGAAGGTTTTTTACGCACTAGCACAACTTGGATTAAATTACGTGCCATAGCTTATACTCCAGGCGATCAACGTGTCAGCGAATGTCTCAAATCTAAAATCAACCGCCGTGTCGTTCTCCCTGTTGCATCCCTGGTGAAGTGCGAGGGAAGCGTTTTAAATGGCATGGTCATGTGTCCGTGCTGACGAGAATTCATTAGTTAGAGTTGAGACAAGTTCACGTGCAGTAAAGTCAAGCAGTTTTATTCATACTAAGCGTAAAGTATTAAATATAATAAGTGTGACAACGTAGATGTCTACCAAAATCGGTGACCATAGCGAGAAGTGACTTGTTCTCTGCTAGTTATGCGCACAAATAATTTTAAGGATATAGCTAAGTAGCTTGAATTGTTCTTCGCCAATTTAGATTATTATGATGCTCCCATTTGCACCCAAAATTGTTGCTGTTTGCTATCTGAGCGAACGATACCACTAGACATTTAAATAAATCAACCACATTCAAAACTTCATTATTTATAACCTCACGTCACTGACTTCCATCCGAGCATAGACAACTAAATGGGACTCTGGCACTAGTTTCCAAAACAAACCACGCTTGCAAATGCAACCTCGTTATCTATCGACAAATTTGAACAACATCAATTCCATTGAATAATGCAATAATCATAATCACGTCAATAACTAATTTGATAGCTTTCATTAACACAAAATTTTTATAATTAATAATGAGCTTGATTATTGATTGTTTATTTTAGAATTGTGACCTCCAATCATTTTCCCTCTGGACGATCGTTATCTTAAAACGATGTCGGGGGCATTATTCCAATTAGGTTAAAAAACTGCTCCAATTTAATCAACCAATCATGATGTGAAATTAGTTCAAAATTCTAAAAGCAGCATAAACAATTGTTATCAAAAGAAGTAAGTACGTAAATTGATTGTTTCCATGCAATAGAGAAAACAAGTCGGAATACCGGAAGCTCCTGCTTCGGATATAAAGGTTTTGTGTTCATCTTATCTAAGAAATTTCAACGCACATTTTTCTATCCGTATATAGCTACAAATCCAACATAATCCTTCATATTTTTCCAAACTACGAGACATACGTACATATTACAGGCATAGATATTACGCTCGCCCTAAACAAACAAACTGCCTATTTCCGAATACTGTACACATATATGCACGTATATAAATTGATCCTACCCATATTTCCGATTTACTTCTTATATCTATTTGAATTAGGCACTACCCGCAAAGTTCATTAGCACGCATATATTATATACCTACATGCACACATGTCTGGTTGGCAAATAACTAAAAAAACTAAAACAAAATAATTCTCTGCCACCCAATTCATAAGAACTCATTTCGTTGTGGTATTGACGAATTGATATGTGATGATGACGTCATGCAGGTTGTAGAGTGCACGAAATTCACAAAAAATTGTAAAGTTTCACCTCCTATAACTTTGTTAATAATAATTGGATTTTCTTCAAACTTGACCAAATTGTGCATTATGTTCTTCATGACACGCACGCCAAATTTTGTACTTCTGGGATGAACATAAGGGGGGTGCCGGGTAAATTTCTAAAATGTGGAAATATACTATTCTTAACTTTATTTGTGCAGATATCGGAACCGCATATATTTTGAGACCTAGATTTCGTAGAGATACACCACTGTGATTTTTTTCAGATTTTTCGGTTGGATAGGTTCTGAGAACGAGACCTGTTACACTTTTTGGGGGTCATATTTTGAGCCCTCACTCCCCTATGTTTCACCCAATATCAAATATTGAACCAGTTTCGAAAAGTACCAATTGAGACCTTTCATTTGATACCCCACATGGCTACATTCTGTGAAAAAAAAATTTGCACCCTCCATTCACATGTATGGGGAGCCCCCCCTTAAACTTAACACAAGATGGCGCCACTTACTGCATGTAAAGGGAACACCAGATTACATACTCTCACCAATTTTCGTGACAATCGGTCCAACCGTTTCCGAATAAATCGGGTGTGACAGACAGACAGACAGACAGACAGACAGACAGACAGACGGACAGACGGACAGACAGACACCGTCTCGATTCTAATAAGGTTTTGTTTCACACAAAACCTTAAAAATGACAAAGTTCTACATCATGTATACATATATACATATATTCTGTATTGTAGTTATCAGTCAGGGATCAATTCCGCATTTTCGGCAAATCATGTAATTATTAGAATTTATGTAGAAACCTGCTTCAACAATAGAGTAAAGCGATTCTAACTAAATCATGAATTTCGAAAGATTTTTATCTCGAATTTTAAAATTTTTCAGGAGACCCATGTAAACTTTTTTCTTTTTCTTCAGCCTTTGTCCCGTTCACAAGCGGGGTCGGCTCGTCGTGATCGGCTTCGCCATTTGGCTCTATCGAATGCCTGATCTGGGTGCAATCTCGAGGCTTTCAAATCCCCATCCAGCGTATCAAGCCACCGTTGCTTAGGTCTGCCTTTTGGTCGTTTACCATCGACTTCGATGTTCAGACCAATCTTTGCAAGTGAATTCTCGTTTGCACGAATTGCGTGACCATACCATCGAAGACGCCTCTCTCGCAACTTTTCCACGATCGGTGCAACCCCATAACGATCGCGGATATCCTCATTTCGGATGTGATCTAAACGTGTGACGCCACTAGTCCAACGTAGCATCTTCGTCTCCATTACCGCGAGACGCCGTTCATTGTCTTTTATGGTCGGCCAACACTCAGAACCATAGAGAGCGACTGGACGGACAACATTGCGGTAAATTTTAGATTTGAGACGTTCGTTGATACGTCGATCACAAAGGACACCAGTTGTGGAACGCCACTTCATCCAGGTTGCGTTAATGCGTGAAGCAATTTCATAACGCAGTTCTCCATTGGCTGATAGCGTTGACCCGAGGTATTTAAATCGCTCAGATCTGGGCAGATCACTGCCGCTGACAGTGATTGTGCCTGTTTCATGGGGATCGGTCGTCAAAAATTCAGTTTTGTTTAAATTCAATCTAAGACCGTGTTGCATGAGGCGATCATTCCATTTTTGAACAAGTTGTTCGAGATCATTTTTGCTATCAGATGCTAGGAAAACATCATCTGCATAAAGCAGTGTGTAGGGCGCTGGACGTTGGATATCCCATGTAAACTAAATGCTTAAATTGTTTAAGCTACTATCTATATTAATTTAAGAGGGTCTAGCAGGCCTACACATGAAAAAATAGGGGCAATGTACACTGAAAATTTTCCTAAATAATGTTCTTCTTCTTAAGGAAGTTCTTGCAGTGTTCGGCATTTCAATCTTTCGAGCTGTATTTTAGATAAATCGGCGGTTCATTGTTTTTGACTTTATACATACGAGAAAGAAATACCGGCGAAAAACACGGACCTGCCGGCCATTTCTCGTCATCGCTGGCGTTCCTCTTCATTAAGGACTTTTTCCCTCATACAACTTGACTGCGAATGAAATCTCATTACATCTCTCACCGAGTCATGGGTCTTGGACAAATAATTCTGGATTAAGAGACAGCCGAAAACATAATTTTTAAGAAGTTCTAGATTGGAAATAATTAGCTAAATAAAAACGCTGATTGTGTGCTTAAAATGAATCAATTTGAAAACTGAACTAGATCGTAGTTCACCGCGCGACCCCAGATGGAACAAATTAGCGTCGGTATTATTGCATACCTGTTTGTGTTTGAATGAACTGTGGGTGGCAACACATGTCAAAAATAACCCATACGTCACAAAGTCGACTATCGAAGAAGCATTCTTATATGGAATATCCAACTAATATCCTGATGTGAGTATAATGCAGCATATTTGACAAGAAATTCTCGTCCGCCGACTGCGAAAAGCTATAGTTTGAAATTCTTTAGTCCGCCATGTTGGATTTGTCATCTTTGATTTTAAAAAACTAACGATAAATTCACTTTAGACGACCACAAGAACCTTCATATAGCCATTTTGTTCCAATTTGGTAGATAGACATTTTTTTGATCCGCCATCTTGAATTTTATTGTTTTGACTTCAGAATCGTAATCGACGACCCCAAACCCGTATAAAAACTAGTACTGGTCGTGATAACTGAAGAAACAAGAATGTTATGGCAAGGGAAGCTTTCTGAAAAACCTTAAATACATTTTTCTCGAAACCATATTTTTCGTCATAAAATAAAATAATGATGACCGACGCATTTTACTGCCTTTGCATTTATCCTGTAGCCCAGATATTGACCATCAATTGTAAATAAGAAGACTCAACTATGTATAATATAATCGATATTAAAATGAAAAATATATACGAAATAAAATGAATGGGAATCCTTCATTTCTTGTAAAAATTAAGAAGACTAGAAGTAACTAGCTGCCTGACTCACCAGTTACGCCTCTCTCAATAAAGTGCAACGGCACTGAATGAACATTTTTTATCGGACAATATCAATATACCATTCAAATTTACCACCTTATCGCGTTCATGGTACAGTGGAATCCCGATAATTCATATCGTCAAGGGACTGAAGACTTGGTACGAAATATCGAGATTACTAATGCAAAATAAAGAGGATTGACTCTGGGGACCGACAAATTTGGTCTACTTAGCCGGAAATACGAATTATCAATGTATATACGAATTATGGGGTTTCCCCTGTAGTACATACTTCAATTGAATTGCATGTGTGATCAATTGATTTCATAGAATGATGCAAAATTCCAATGAACCAATTTGTTCATTTTAATTTTGTTTTAATGATTTTTCATTTGCCAAGAAATTTAAATAAGGAGGAAGATTGTGCTTATTCGCTAAGGATAAAAACCTATTTAGTTTTTGTTAAATTCTTATATTTTGAAGGCCAATTTTTTCCTCCATCAGTATTCCTTCCAATCTTTTAACCTAGCTTTATCGAATTTTCATTGGAATGTTGATTCTTCTGTGATTAATTTATAATTTCATTCCCAGTGCCGCTACTAATCATGTAAATCACTTTTCACATTACTTTCATTTTCTTTATTAGTTGGTGGCTAACGAGGAAGTAGAAGTATGTCAGTTCTAGTATTCAATTACCTTCTGACTATCGATGTAGAACTGCCAGATCTGTCTTTATCAAGCAGCTTCCCTTAAAAAACCAAGACCATGAAATAGTGCACATAACATAAATTTTGCAACACATAAGTACTTTTACACACTTCATCATGTTAACTAATTTTTATAATATGATAGAAAAAGGTGAATTTGTTTATTTCATTTTTTGGCCTATAGCAAATTTCCAATATCTCTTTCAAAATAATGTTTCGAGATAGAGAACAAGTTCAAGAAAGCGTATGATTAAACGATAACAGTTTTCCTTTTTTTTTCCCTTCATTTCTCTAAAGTCTTCCGGTGAAATCTCAACAGCAAGGTGATAGAGGAGTTCTGATCACGGTCCCGACTTTATTCTGATGAGCCATTATGCATTGCTATGAACGTTCCCTGTTTCACAAAAAGTCCTCTTCTAAATGACACAACGCTTCTTCTGTAAGAACTGTATCACCTGTATAAAGTTTTGAGAACGAACGAAAACACTATAATGCTCCTAATTGGGCCTTTTATTCTTTAACAGAGATCAATTTTCCAAGTAAAAATTCGATTAGTTTGTTATAAGATAATCAATTGAATTTTATTTCCTGTTTTGTAGGGTTTTGGAAGGGGGCTTGGACTTGTCATTTCCAGCAACGCCATTTACTATGAAGTTCGCATTCGATCACGCTGCTCCCAGGGCGGAGGCGAGGCAACTAAGCTCTACAGTGCAACTCGGATAGAGCGCAACCGCCATAAGCTTCGCAAAACACGATGCAATTCCGCTGCACTTGGCTTTACAAAAGGGCAGAAGCTTAGTGATTGCCGCACATCGAAGCTGTCAGCTCTGAAATTAATTTTTTAAAAAATACTAAACTTTGTTATATGAAGTTGCCACAAGTATTTCATATGAGAACTCTTGCCATGATGCATTCTTGCAAACAAAACCTTAAAAATACAAAAGCTATTTGTAAGCCAGCATTCGACGCTACAGTTGTTTATGTGTGAACAACGGTTTCATATGCATACACTTGGTTTTCTTTGCTCAGCATTGTATACAATAGGAGGAAAGAGCGTGCAACTATGTTCCCAAGATGTAAATCCCCGGTATTGAATTGCTGTCAACTAAAATAGCATATCCCCCAGTTTTTTTGATACCGGGTGAAACATAAGGGAGTGAGGGCTCAAAATATGTGCCCCAAAAGGTGTAACAAGTCTCGTTCTCAAAACTTACCCAACCGAAAAATTTTCAAAGAATAACAAAGATGCATCCAAACGAAGTCTAGACTTCGAAAAGCATCCCATTCCGATATTTGCATGAATAAAGTTAATAATAGTATATTACCATATTTTAGAAATTTTAGAAAATTATAAGACCTATCTATATTTCTTATACTTGTTCGAAACCTACGAAGTTTTGATGAGTATCCATTTTATATTCTTTGCATTTTTGAACATCGGTTTCACAGACACACTTACCAATCTGTTGTCAGCTAAGATCTATTGATCATGCAAAATAGACAA
Organism: Hermetia illucens; assembly: GCF_905115235.1. NCBI lineage: Eukaryota > Metazoa > Arthropoda > Insecta > Diptera > Stratiomyidae > Hermetia > Hermetia illucens. The sequence continues at coordinate 141,262,868 of NC_051849.1, read as the reverse complement.
GCCCTTAAGGCTCAGATGCCGCCGAAGGAATCTTACAAAGATTACCCGACCCTATTTATGTTTGGGGTCACATTCCAGTCATTATGACTAAAGAATTATGCGGGTACTTTTCATAATTGCGAGTATGATTGTAGCCAAGAGAATTCGATTATAATTACTTTCATACAATCGTCAAAATTTAATCGTAAACACGTAAACAATGTCGTGTAACTGATTCATAATTGGAAAAGCTGAAACTTTCCCAAATCTCGATGAAAAATTCAATTGTACATTATTTTGCAAGACCCTATGGTTATTTTGGAAAAAACTGTTTCAAATATAGTTCTAAGTGAACTTTACTATGAGAGTTGAGCGATATTGAATAAGCATTGAAAATTTCAAAATTAAAATAGATACAAAAAATCAATCTGAAGAAGTAATTTTTTCCTAAGTGAAATCTCGCGATGTTTCTAGTAATTAAATTATTTAAAATAATTAAGACTTGTCTTTTCTTTTTCTTTCTTTTATTAACCTTGTAAATACCGATATTTCGAGAACCACTTGTTCCCTTCATCAGTGCTCGTCCCCCACCATTGCCACAAGTATGAATTGTAGCACTGATGAAGGGTACAAGTGATTCCCGAAATCTTTGCAAGGTTAATGAATATTACTATCAAAAATAAAAGACAAGTCTTGATTACTTCAAATAATTTCCAAAACTAACGACTTCCAACAACATTTGACCTGTGTGCCACCCCTTAGTTAATTACTTTTTCTACTCGCTTTCTATGATGTCTTATTCTGAAATAAATTAAAAAGATAACTTTGACCTAACTTTGTCCACCCAACTTTCATTATCATTCTACATGTTGTAGTGTATGTTTCTGCAAAATTTTATACTTCCGTGATAACCTTAAGTATTTTCTAGCATATCTCTAAAATAATAGTAATATACTGTTATTAACTTTATTTGAGTACGTATAGGGATTGGATGTATTGTAAGGTGTAGATTCTGTATAGATATCTTTGTATACACTCCATAATAATAGTGTGCTATTTTTAAGAAGCACGTATATAACTAATTTGTTTTGAGAAATGCTGCACCTGCTCAGTGGTCTCCGAGAATCAGGCCTGTATATTTTTACTCGATACTCTCCTACTTTGTAAGGGATGTCGAAACTAAAGGTCCGCTTGTTAAGAGCTTTCATTTCATATCCTACACGAATTCAATAAGAAAAAAAAAATCGCACATCTTTTCTATGTATGGGTAGCTCCCTTTCTAAACCCATGCGACACCCACTACATGCGTGGAATTTCATAATTCGTGTGACAGATAGTGAACCGACTTTAATAATATAGTATATTTTCACCGCGTTCGCATATTTTCTCTCCTACTTTTCGACCCTGTTTACCCGATATCCGAGTTGGATAGGTTGAATCTTATTACCCATATACACAATAAGTAAATTTATGAAACTAAAATTATATAGAATTTAAATCTTTTTCATATATGTAAGTAATAGCCATAAACGACCTAGAAACTCATTTTGTAGTGCTAATAAATTCAGATGAAACATCGAGAAAACAGCTTTATTCATATTGTCAGAAGCATTATGTCAGCTTCCCTATCGCAGTTAAGTGAATTGAGGAAAGATATTATTCAGCAGCGCGATTACATGCTATTAACAATACAAAGTGTAAGTAATAAACTGATTAGCACTCACTACAGCTTTTTCTTAAAGTATTACTATCTGATTTTTAATGAACACAATAGCAGCAAAAAGTTATCTAAAAAGAGTCAATGATATAGGTCTACACATAATTAAATAATAATGCGCTAGCCATTCAAAACAAGTCGGAATACCGGCAGCTCGCGCTTCGGGTATAAAGGTTTTGTGTTCATCTTATGTAAGAAACTTCAACGCACATTTTTCTATCCGTATATAGCTACAAATCCAACATATTCCTTCATATTTTTCCAAACTACAAAACATATGTACATATTACAGCCACAGATATTGTCCTCACCCTAAACAAACTGCCTATCTCCGAATACTGTACATATATATGCACGTATATAAATTGATCGTACCCATATTTCTGATTTACTTTGTGCAAAAAAGCATACAATTTTACATATATAGTACGCATATTAAATACGGCTGATTTAATGTACAAATATATCTATCTAATTTAATTAAAAAATGACTGATGTAGACAACTCCAAAGCATCAAACAGTTTAAGAAGATGATGCCCCCTTTCTTATGGACTAGAAAGTCTATCAAGATATCCTCTAGAAGGCTACAAAAAATGAGTGTCATTTTATTCCTACAAGAAGTAATTCCTAATAGAGACAAGTTCTTGATTATATTTTAATTATCAAACTGAATTCTGGTGTCGAAGTTCGCATTAAAACAACATTAAAACTAACAGCAACAGTCTGAAAGCACTTTCTTTAAAGATGACTAACGATTCAATAATCACGATGAAAGACCAGCATCAAAACTTCTAACAAGACCATTAAACCCAAATTACGAATTTTAATTATAATTAATAATGACGCAAAGAATTTAATAATCAAGCAATTAACAATATTTAGCTATTATTTTTTACCACCACTCGCCTGAAACATGGATCACCCTTCAAGAAGGACACATTTTCTTACACCACATCGGAAGTTTTACTATCGAAAGCCCGTACTTCATTTATAAAAATAAGCAATAGTTTGAAGGGACTCCCCCAAGTCTGATGAATACCTTGAGTATGATGCCTTTCAATATTTTCGAAATATGTAGGTTTTTTCAAACTGGTTTTGCTATCAAAGACTGACCTGGATAAACCCAACATTTTTGTACTTTGCGGTTTCTAAATGGATTTTCACCTCTTATAACAACTCGATGCAAAAACCTTTTTTGTCTAGCAAGCAGTTCACCTTTTCCGATCATCAATGTCAATCGATATCAAATACGATTGGTTAATTAAAAACAAAAAAAGAAGAACACAGCTTTGACATGTTTAATAATTTCTTCAATCTAGAGTCGAACATCACAACCGATGGACTAAACCACGATTGTCAAGAACTGCGGAAGTACTAACACAATACACGCTCCACGGTTACTCATGGGGAAACAACGCCCTCTCTACATTGCTTTCCTGGATCTAGAGAAAGCATTTGGCCATTTACTACAAAAACTCACCTGGTATACTCTATGGGAACATTTTTCATAAGAATTGTGTTTGTGATACCACATTTTTCTTCAAACTTTTTGAGATTGGTCGGCCATTTATTATTCGATTTGTTTGATTCTTTATTTATTTTATTCTCTAAATTTGCCTTTAAAAAACGGAATTTAAACTTAATCAGATTTTAAATTTCGAATGGTCGCAAACTCCATCTGAAATTTTGAAGGCGTTTACCTCGAAAACAGGTTTTTCATGCTTCTTAGGAACTACTGAATCGATTTTAATAATTTTTTGTCAAAATAATCTATCTCTTAGACGAGTATCCAAAATTCGTCGACATTAAATCTTTTTTTCCATATATTTGGAAAAAAAATGAGGCCCATTTCGAAATTCAACTCCAATTCAATTCATTCAAAAAGCTGCCAAAATTCTATTTCTCAACCAATCCCATTAGTTCTGTGTTCTAAACAGAACTGCATCTACATCTGCATCTTTCTTATTATGGTTCATGGTTTTGTAAAAAAAAAGAGAAGAAGTAGTTGGATCAAATCTCGAAGGGTAATTTCAAGATCAAATATAACCCTGTGTACAATAACATCCTTATTTTCAAAATAAAACAAGGCGGGAAACCGGAAGCTAGACGCTTCAGGTATAAAAGGTTTTGTGTTTCCCTATCTGAGGAACAATAAGTGCATTACAGTTTCGTGTGCACATAATTAAAAATTCAATTGCCCTCTATTTTTTTTAAAAGCCGTTAACACAAATAATTTGATTTGGAAAGCCCTGTATTGACAATAGTCAACCTCATATGCTTCACACGCGAAGTTCAATATTATTAGCAAATGTGAAGAAGTTAACCCACAGCAAATACAAACAAGTCGGAATGCCGGGAGCTGGTTCTGCGGGTATAAAGGTTTTGTGTTCGTCTTATGTAAGAAAATTTATATGCACATTTTTCTGTTCGTATATGGCTGAAAACCCAAATAAATCCTTCATATTTTTTTCAAACTACAAGATGTACGTGCATATCACAGACGTAGATATTATGCTCATGCAAAACAAACAAACATTGCCGAATATAAAAAAAGATCGTACAACCATTTCCGATTTTCTTCGTACATGAAAGTATACGTATGTACATATAAAGTACGTACTTACGTATGTATATAAGAGTCCGGATAGCTGAGTGGTTAGAGCGCAAGGCTGTCGTACGGAAGGTCGCGGTTCAAATCTCACTGGTAGCAGTGGAATTTGTATCGTGATTTGACGTCGGATACCAGTCGACTCAGCTGTGAATGAGTACCTGAGTCAAATCAGGGTAATAATCTCGGGCGAGCGCAATGCTGACCACATTGCCTCCTAGTGTACCGTTACGGTCTTGAATGAACTGCTCTAACACACTTCAAGGCCCTGATCCAACATGGATTGTTGTGCCAACGATTATTATTTCCGAGTTATCACAATCTCGGCAGATGCCGGATTTTACCTAATACTAGCACTAAGTGCCAAGCATTTAGGCTCGGATGATCCTACCTACTTAAAAACTAAAGGGGCGCTGGTGGTGGTGGCCGGTGGTAGGTCAGTGGGAGAATCCGTCGAGTACTCCCCGCAACATCGAGCACGTATGCAGAATGGTGTACTTCTGCATGGTTTGAACCAGACTGTGCGAAAGTCCCAGGACATCAAGGGAAGCCGTGAGGGATTTAGGTACAATACCTGTAGCTGACAATATTATGGGAACTACAACCACCCGCTCGAGACGCCAAATTTCTTTGATTTCACGAGCCAATGGCTCATAGTTCACCTTCTTTTCCACGTATTTCCGTTCAATGTTGCTATTATGGGGGATAGCAACATCAATAATATACGCGGAGCGACCCGTCTTGTCAACTAGCAGTACGTCAGGCTTGTTGTGTGCGATATGGCGATCAGTCAGAACTTGCCGGTCCCAATACATGCTGTAAGCAGAACTATCAAGTACTGCTTGCGGCTCATATCGGTAAACCGGACATGTTCCCGTGATCAGCCCATGCTTATATGCAAGGTTTTGGTGGATAACCTTACATACAGCATTATGCCTGGTGATGTATTGCACCGGTGCCATAACAGTACAGCCAGAAATGAGATGGTCCAACGTCTCTAACGCCGAACCACACATTCTGCACTGGTCGTTCTCCACCCATTCTTTCATGATGAGCTTTTTATAAGCTCGGGTGGCGACCACGCCATCCTGAATGGCACACATAAACCCCTCCGTCTCAGCAAAGAGCTCCCCAGCACACAGCCACCTGTTCGACAGATGCAAATCGACAAATGGCTGCCAAAGACAATTCACGTGTTTACCGTGCATTGCCTTCGACTTCCATTCATCGATCCGCTCCTGGTCCGACTTCACCCCACTCAGAGGATTGAAAGATCGATCCTTCAAGTTAAGTGGAGTCAGTCCACAGTCTGCCTTACAGACAGCCGCATGCAAGGGACTCGCCTGCTCCTTGCTGTAAAAATAAGCGCGCAGCGAGTCGACTTGGCGATGATGTTGTGCCGCCACGTCGACCACGCCCCTACCTCCGATGTCACGAGGCAGGTTCATCCGCTCCACGGCAGACTTTGGGTGATGCATTCGCAATTTGGACATAGTTGTCCGTATCCACCGCTGGACGTTTTCCAGGTCGGTCTTCGTCCACGGCAATATTCCGAATGCATAAGCCAGTGAAGGGATAGCGAATACATTCAACGCGCTCATTTTATTCTTCCCCGAGAGATGCGATTTCAGCACCAGCTTTACACGTCGCAGGAATTCGGACAGCAGAGCTTCCTTCAGATCACCAACTCGAGCATGGGTTCCTTGCAGAATTCCTAGGTACTTGTAGAAGTCTGTCTCGGTCATAGCTTCGATGTGGAGGTCACCAATGCTATGTCCGGCATGCGGCTCGTGATGACCTTTGCGAATGGCTTGGATTCGACATTTGTCTAATCCAAACTCCATCCGAATATCACGGCTGAACATGTCTATTATTCGCAACAGACTTCTAAGATGGTTGTCAGTACCAGCATACAGCTTGATGTCATCTAGGTACATCAAGTGTGTCAGTTCGCACTTAGCACGTAGGCCATATTTTATTGCAAAACCATGCCCTCTAGCATCATTCAGTAGCCATGAAAGGGGATTCAGTGCCATACAAAACCAAAGGGGACTCAATGAATCCCCCTGGAAGATGCCCCGCCGTATACGGATGGGCTCTGAGGTATTAGCACCCTCAGATGTACGGACTGATAAGGTGGTATGCCATCCTTCCATGACTGTCGCCAAAAACTTTATTAGTTTCGGATCAATGTGATACAGATGTAGGATGTCGATTAGCCAGGTGTGCGGAACGCTATCAAAAGCCTTGGCATAATCGATATAGCAACTGAAGAGGTTTCTTTGGCCTCTAGTTGCTTGTCCCACAACTACCGAGTCGATAATGAGTTGCTCTTTGCAACCCCTTGACCCAACTCGGCAGCCCTTCTGCTCCTCGGACAGAATGTTGTTGGTCTCGAGGTGCGCATTGATCCTTCCACTAATAATGGACGTGATGAATTTGAAGAGGGTTGGTAAGCAAGTGATCGGTCTTGTGTCTGCGGGGTCCTGCACCGTGTCCTTCTTAGGGATAAGGTAGGTAATTCCCGCAGTGAGGAAAGGTGGAAATTCCTCCGGCCGACTCATGACCTCATTTATACTGCGTGCCAACCGACTGTGTACGCTGGTAAATTTCTTATACCAGAAATTCTGCACCCGATCCAGACCTGGGCCCCAGGCCATATTATTATTATTATCACTTACGTATATTGAATACCAACTGTTTCCCTGTGACCTCCCATTCATGTGAGCGCACTTTGTTGTGGTATTGACGAATTGATATGTTAAGATAACCTCATACACGTTTTAGAATGCATGAAATTCGAATCAAATGTAAAAGTTCCACCTTATTCAACTATTATTAACACCTGTGTTAATAATAGTTGAATTTCCTTCACACTTCCTCATACCTCATGTTATCCCTTATGCAAGTTTTGTACCTTGAGCCTAAGGGGGATTTCCGGCAAAATTTCTAAAATATGCCAATATGCCATTATTAACTTTATTTGTGCAGATATAGAAACAGCATGTATTTTGAGGCCTAGATCTCGTTTAGATACACTCCTGTGATTGTTTTCAGATTTTTCGGTTGGATTTCGCATGTATGTGGAGCCCCCCCTTAAACTTAACACGAAATGGCGCCACTTACTGTATATAAAGGGATACACAGATCACAGGCTCTCGCCAATTTTCGTGACAATCGGTCCAGCTGTTTCCGACTAAATCGGGTGTGACTGACAGACAGGCAGACATCGGCTCGATACTAATAAGGTTTTGTGTCACACAAAACCTTAAAAATGGCTGGGGAAAAGTAGATTCTTAATAAATGGAATTTTAATATTTCACTCGAATGACAATTATTTTCGGTGATTAGGACGTCAACATCTTATTTGTATGGCTTAAGATGCAATAAATTCACGTGAAATTGATAAGTTTGAACTGCCATAACTTTGACACTTATAGGATTTCCATGAAACTTGACATATGCGTATTACTGACCTCCATGCTGGTGCAAAGTTTAGTACTCCAAAGATCAACTAAAAGGGTTTCTCAATCAATTTCTAAAAGCTGGTAATATACTATTAGTAAGTTTATTTAGGCGGATATCGGAATGGGACATATTTTGATGCCTCGATTTCATTAAAGTGCATCACCCTGATTATTTTCAGATTTTCGGGTTGTGTAGCTTCCGAGAATAAGTCTTGTCTCACTTTAAGTGTGCACATTTTGACTCCTTACTCGCGCACTTTACAATTCCCGCCAAAACTAATATCAGCTTCAAAAAGAACGAATTGGGATCTCTCATTTGGACGACTACATCCAGTGAAAAAAAGTTTAAATCCCCCCTTTGAATGTATGGGGAGCCCACCTTTAAACTCCATCTAAATTTATGTCACTCGCTGTATGCGTGGCATTTCATAGTTACCAGCTGTCCACCAAATTTCCTTCAGATTGGTTTAGCCGTTTTGGAGAAAAATGCGTGTGACAGACAGACAGACAGTAAATAGATTCTAATAAGGTTTTGTTTTACGCTGGTAGGTACATCGACACCGTTTCGTGTCTCTGCCGAAGCATCCTCTCACCATACTTCTTCGTTCTTGTTATGGACACTATCACGCGGAACAGCTAATGTCCAGCGTCCTATACACTGGTCTATGCCGATGATATTTTCCTAGCCTCTCACAAAGCTAATCTCGACCAACTTGTCCAAAAGTGGAATGATTGCCCCATGCAACACGGTCTCAACTTGAATCTGAATAAAACAGAATTTTTGACAACCTACCGAGAACTAAGCGAATCTCGAATCAATGCTATCAGTCAATTGTTAACTGCGTTATGATATTATTATAGGTATTAGTGCAACTTGGGTGAAATGGCGTTCCTTATGATCGACGCATCAAGGAACGCTCCGAATTTAAAATAGGCCACAGTATCGTCCGCCCTGTCCCCTTTTATTGTTCTGAGTGCATGAAATCGTGTATTAAAGCATCCTAAACTCGAACGGCGCGTGACGACGAAAAGTTTATTCGAATTGCATAAGGAGAACCTCCGCAGCCGAAATTCCATCCAGCATTTAAAATTTATTCAAATTAATTTTGGATATATTTCCGCTTATTTCTGGAAAATTTATGTCAATTAAAATAATTTCTGAGACCAGAAACTGTTTGTTACTGCTAGAAATTAAAATAGTTGATTCATAGAATATAATATTCCACAAATCACGCTACATCTAGTGAAGAATAGACCTAGCGTCCACATATTCTGCATATGTGCCGTGAGTCACCGTGAATACGAAGTCATTTTCTTTATCTGGTGATAATACAGTTTATGTATCGGACACAACTTCTCATATGTTATAAAGTGGTATTTACACAATGGCATGCTAATGAACGTTTAGACGCGTTTAAAATGCTCACATTGTTGACTTCGTAGAAGAATTTATTCGAGCCAACATATCAACTAGCGAAGAAAATTTTCCATTCAAAATAGATAACAGCATATTCTGAGAAACTAGATCTGGATGATATTGATTGAAAAATATGGCGAGTAGGACACTAAAACTAATATTTATTTGTTTCCTTTCAAAATTTGAAAGCAGATAATCCAAACAGTTTTTATTTCTGTCCAACTTTACAAATTTGTCCAAATTCTATTCACTCAAATTTCCGCAGCGATTAAAAGTTCAGCTACTTCTAAAATATCGCGAACTCAACTCATCTTTGTTTTTCAGCATCATGAGCTTTGACTGTTCATTGTACTTCCCCAAAGTACATGTCAGACAAATTATATTGTTGCTGATAGCGGCATAAAGATAGAAAATTATCTTTACTTCTTGTTTTATATATCATAATAATAATAATCGTTGGCGCAACAATCCATATTGAATCAGGGCCTTGAAGTGTGTTAGAGCACTTCATTCAAGACCGTAATGGTACACTACAGGATTACAGTACCCTGTGGGAGGCACTGCGGTCAACATTGCGCTCGCCCGAGATTATTACCCTGATTTAATTCAGGTACTCATTGTCGACTGGTATCCGACGTTAAATCACGATACAAATCTCACTGCCATCAGTGAGATTTGAACTGCGTCCTTCCATACGACAGCCTTGTGCTCTAACCACTCACTATCAAACTATATAATTACTTTCACAGTCAACATAAAATGTTATTCACTTTCCTCACACGAAATTGAAATAATGAACAACGGTAATATACCTGTGAAAATTTCACCAGGTAGTTTATAATATGCAGACATTCGGTGGTGATAAACCGAGAAATGTTACATGCCCGGCATCTCACACCATTCTTTTCAATCACGAAGTCTGATTTCAGGATGATCTTGTCCTAAGAAAAGCTCAATCGCCGCTTTCGATGATGGCCTTGAGTTTTAAGGCTCTACGTGGCCCACAATCCTGAACTAATTAATATAATGGCATGTAGTATGTATCGGTGGATACTGCGAAGTACACCATTCGCAAAACACACACAACACAGTAAATGAATATAGTTCCACCCTCGAGGTTGGCATAACCCAATATCGCGGATAGCCTTTTGAGTCCATTATACCAATATGTGTCGAGTTAAGTTTCTCAAGTACGAACCGTGAGCTCTTCCTGGATCATTTGACTTGGCAGAACTGTGATCATCCTATGTAGCCGATGAATAATTGCAAGGATGCATGGAGGTTTTTCGTCTGCTTAAACGAGCTTCTTAAGTTCCACGGAGACGGTTCTAATCGATACTTGTAACTCCAGCAAATATTATAGACATTTTTGTTTAGGGATTGAGGAGTCCTAAGTTCGCATCCACTACGTCCGTCTACATAAAAAACAGTGGGGCAAGATAAACAGTGGGGCAAGTTGCCCTCCATTTGGTCCGATCCGACATTAAATGGATACCGATTTAGCGGATTTAGCAAACACATAAAACGTATCTGATATCTGCAAGCGATGCGACAATCTAGGCCTAAGAAAAGTGAAGTGATGAGATTCTGATGAGTACTTCTCAACATTTTGCCATGACTGGCACTGTGCCAGCCTAGCCTAGTGATAGCATACGGGAATCCGGTGTCGGACTACTGATAACGACTTCCAGAAGACACACTCTCTTCATCTGGGAGCTGATTTCTGACAGGCAGTGTTACACATAACGAAGATTTCCTATATAATGCGGAAGGATGCTTTCAATGATTAATTACACGCAGTTCAGGAAAGATTTCCTTGATGATGGGGAGGTACGGCCTTGGTGGCCGTAAGAACAACGGTGAAAGACTTGTAGACTTTTGCAACTTTCACCGTCAGGTCAACGACAGTAACTATTCAACTACCGGGCAAGCAGCATCTACTATATCAGAAATGACAACAGCTTCGAAAGGGATCATCACCTGATGGTCGTTTACCTTCGCTTGCATGTCGCTGTTGCATCTACTCGTAGAGAAACACATCCTTCGCCTCCCGCCCCCCATCCAGTGTCATCCAGAAGTAGAAGCACTTTCTTGCTACGTCATCGTCAGGGAATATATCTAGAATGTTCCACGCAGGAGGAACATTCCTGAACTATTATCAGGGCGACATATGATAAGTAAAATCTCAAAGGAATTTGAAATGCAAAGCGAAGTCTGCCGCAGTTGCATCTTGTCACAAATATTTTTCCTTCCCGTTATTGACTGGAGGACGTTAAAGGATTCAATAGACTTTGCCGTCTTCCTCCAACAACTCGCCTACGCTGATGGTATTTGTTTGCTTTCTTACAGTGTCGGCCTTGACCAAATAGCTCTTCATTTGAAAAAGAACGCAAGTAGTGACGGAGTGAAGATAAACGCCAACAAAACCAAGATTATATTTGCAGTAATGAGCAAAACATCAAAGATGTCTAGCAATTTACATATTTAGGAGGCGTTATTTCTGTCGACGGTGACAATGACGTCCCCAACTGTTTCGCCTAAAATCTAACAGTGTAACTATCTCACCACCGACATCAAGTTGGGACTGTTTCGCGTCAATGTTTCCACTACGTAGTACATGAAAATTGACCTTCACTGTTACTGAAAAGCTCCAACTTTTCATCAAGTCACGTCTGAGTCGTGGTATCGGGCATTCTTGGCGAATACAATAACGAATGAAGAACTTGGTCGACGTACAGGCCAGATACCAATGGACGTGTTGATCAGCAAGCAGAATTGGCAGTAGATAAGTGACCCATTAAGTGCGCAATATATTCTTTCAACGTTTATATTGCATTTCAATAGAATATAGGTTTGTATAGCAAGTTGTTCCACACAATGCAACTATCCCAGGATGGCCGATGGATAACGGAAGACAGTGGAGGAAGAATGTAAGCTTCTAAGAAAATCCTGGACAGACTAGTCGATGGACGATGGCGCGAAGGTGTAGTTGACGCGATATGCCCCACTAACTTTCTTTTTTCTTCACTTATTAAGATCTCCAAAGGTACAATTGTTTGCATTTTACTGCAAAACTAGGGAAGCATGACACGTCGCGCGTATTGCTGAATGAAATGTTCCCGCAACATAGGTGGAATCGTGCGTTGCTAATTGCAAGGCATACTTCTAAGCTTTGTGACGCTTTGCCTCCAATTGATGTGACCAGGCCTGACGCAAGAAAGGCGAAAGAAATGCAATTCCCCGCGCCCGAAATAGAAAATTCGGTGAAAAAAAGATAATAGTGGAGTCCGCATAATTTCCACTCTGAGCTCGATCTGTCCAAAATGTTCAACGCGGATCCCGTTTTTCTCTCTACAGCCCTGGACGTAACTTCAACAACCGACCTCTAGATGATATGTATGGGTACACTAGAGTTCAAAAAAATGGCGAAAATGAATGTGTTTTCTTCGGATAACTTCGCAGGCGCATAGCATTTTATTACGAAAAAATACGTAAACAATTACGAAACCTTATTTTAAGTGGTAACACCACATTGGCTTAAAAACATGAAAATTTAACCACATCTTCACAACAAAATTTAGCGAAGAATGACTTCCTGTTTTTAATGAACGAATAAAGCTACTTTTTTTGTGTAAATCGAGCCAGTTCGAACAAACACTCGTAAATTCTTTAAAAATTAATATATCTAAAATCTGGTACACAAATTGCGAATAACGTAAGCAGCCATGAGAACGAACCTTGCGGATGTGAAAAGAACTTCATCGTCCTGAAACTTGTACATTGGAGTTGCATACGAGTCGGAACTTGTCTCGTGCTCATGCGCGCGCGTAACCGTTGTGCTTCACCTATAACACTCCAAACCAAGTAACAAACGGCGCTATCACCAGCCCAACTGACTTGTGAACCTGAGATTACACTCATAAATATCAAATTTTATTGTATATTCTTACTACTGTTGTTACAATTTGAACTAGCAACCGCAAACTACCTATAGCCTTATAATTTCACTACATATGTTGCAACCTGGTTGGTAACCAAGTCACAGAGGTGTATCCGCTCCTTTACAATGCACTACTTTAATAGCAGTTTGATCGTCCTGCCCGAAGAAATATGAGTCAATAATCACATAATTGGTCTCCCTACTCCATAATGTTAACCGTTTAATAAATTTGACTTACTTGAATGTGTCCCGGCTTCGATACACACCAATAATAACAGTTCTGTTTATTAGGGAAACCCGAGACGTGAAAATAAATGAAAGAAACAAGATAATTGTGAGAGAAGGAAATAATTTGACATGATCAACAAGTTTTAATTCCTGCATGAGCACTATTTCATGTGGGTGGAAGTGCAATCCTAAACTTCGAATAACTAGGCAGATTCGGGATCACGGTTTTCCGGTGGACGGGAACAGAGAAACTTCAACAAAATCATGTTAATTTTGCGATTCCGGGCCCGATTTTTCTTAAATACGACTCTCCAACCCTTCGCGCCCATTCCACTCGTAACCGCGTACCCTCCTAAACTATCAGATATTTCTTCCGCACCCTGTAAAACGACAAGAAGGTGCGGAGTTCCCCCGACATTCAGCTTCAGGAAAATTGAAGCTGAGGGTAGATATTGTTTACACTCCGCACAGGTACTTGCGTTTTCCTCTATTACGATTAGCAAAACACTACACTCTATATTAACGAACTGAAATACGAAAAGGACATGAAACAAATAGATCTGGATCCAGAAGAGAAATTGAGCAGTGATGGAGCGAAGATGTGACTGAAGCGAAATGGTAACCAAATTTGGAAAAGAATCATAGACGAATTGCAAAAAAAAATTAAAATGCATTCGATAAATGGAAATAAACGGGTGACGGGAATCCCTTGCGTACAGAAGCGACGCCCTATCAACCAACCAAATCAACTTACTCACAAGCGCAATGGCAAACGATATCCGCCCAGCCATGTAACTGATAAATTTCCCCGGAAACAAAAAAAATAAAAAGAAATTGGCATGATAGCACGGAAACCGATAAGATAAAGGCATGCGATTTAAAACAAACCAAACAAAACGTGAAAAAAGAAAACAAAACAAAACTTACTGATGGAATGAAAATTGAGTGGCGAATCAGAGTCCAATCGGTGCAATAGCGAAAAGCGTAACAGAATCTGCGCTAAATTTACTTTCTATTGTGTTCTAACTGTGCGAGTGTCTAGCTTGTGTTTAGGCGGTTCGAATTACTTTCAGACTTTCTGGTCAAAGCTGACTCTCCACGATTTGGACAATAGAAACCAAATACCCAGTTCCTTAGGCTAGGATCGGACTTAGACACCAAGGATTGCCTAAATCCCAAAGTTCTTCTTCGACTGAGCTCGTCGTCGTGTATTTACATTGGTTACTGCTGCACAAATAAAGAATATATTCGTTATGGGAATGGTTAGGCTGCACGACGCTTATCGTTACAAGTGGCGTCCACTTAACTTGAACTCAATTTACCTGCAGATCTGCCAATGCCGTGCCGTCTTCCATGTCCGGGGATTAACAAGCCAAGGATGTAGTGCAACGAAGCAACCCACAAACTCCCGTCCGATGAGGCCAAGAAACTCTGTTTCACTGAGCTATACAATATCGCGATATGCCCTCTTTGCTTCCGCACAATATCCAATTAGGACGTGTAATTTGATCGACGAAATATTTACAAACAAAGGCTAACATATGTCGTGCAAAGGGGGTGGATGATATCATCAACACTGAGCAATTCCGACGAACGTACAGTTGTCGATTTCCATTGATTTCAGTTGAGATCAACTCCCCGATATTTGCCGGAAAAGGATCTAGAAAAACACACCGTTGGAGGCAGGGTATTCTTTTATGAAGCAAGAAAAGACACCAGCGAACGACAACACGTCACCCGAACTTCCAACTTTCTGCGACAACTAGAAGTACACAGCGAGTGTTGAGTGCTCACTGAATCCCTTGAAAATATCAGACAGTTCTCATTATCGTTGCTAGCGACTCCATGCGTTTGGTACCGAAGACCATGACATTTAAAGCATTCTCAGCTGGTAAAAGAGTTCAGAGAGAAACAAAGGAATATTCACAAATCAAAGAAATTCCAAGCATAATGGATAATCGTTTAGTAATTTACAAATTCTTCATGCTTTCTCGGAAAAGAATGTGCAGTTGACATTGAAGCAATCGGCATCGACGAGTAAAACTCGATGGCGTACCGCGTCTTCTACTAGAATACGACTCCTATTAAATGTCCACCACCCAATTGCCCTCGTATTTGACATTTGAGTTTGACGTGTCCAACAGAAATATCCCTTGTCAGGAGTCGCCGGGCGTTCTCAGTTCCTTCGAAAGTTCTGTATTCTATCACTTGCTCCGCAAATTCTTCAAAATGGTAAACCTCAGTACCGTAATTGGTAAATTCTTTGATGATTACATCAATCACACGCCGAAGAAGCTGAAAATAATCGACGCCTACCTGAGTTACATTATGCTGACCGGCATCGTCCAATTTGTTTACTGTTGCCTCGTTGGAACCTTCCCGTTCAATTCATTCCTTTCTGGATTCATATCGACGGTTAGCTGCTTCGTCTTGGGTGTTTGTCTACGGCTACAGGTCAACCCTCAAAACAAGTCCATTTTCCAGGGGATATCGCCAGAACGTGGATTTGCAGACTTCATTTTCGCCCACGTCATTTTGCATTTGGTTGTAATTAACTTCATCGGCTAAGCGTTAAAGATATTCCTTTTGGTTCCAAAATTGTTTATGAATTAGTTTTCAATCTGCACGAATCTTTTTTGTGAAAATATACAAGAGTTTAGTTATAGGAGACCGAAAATAACGTCTTATTATTTCTAACCTCTTTCTAATAAGCAAGCAGCGGCAATAAGCCTTCCGCGAGCGGAGATCCTTTCGCACAAACACCACTAACGTTGCTTTTCATTACTGGATTTTTCTGATTAAATTAGAGAAATATAAGGACACCTGCTCGAACTTGCAATGACTTAGACTGAAGCTGCCACCCAAAGAATTTTAGAGCACTGACTGAATCTCTCGTTATCTTGGCGATTCCGCCAATGTCCGAAATGTTTTCGTTTAGGGATGTTCATCGTATTTGAAGAAAACATTCTCGAGCTAGTTTTATTTGTGTTTTTTAAGGAAATATTTGGTTATATCTTAAGAGAACTCTTCTTTCTTTTTCTCCAGCCTCTGTCCCGTTCGCAAGCGGGGTCGGCTCGTCATGATCGGTATCGCCATTTGGCTCTATCGAATGCCTGATCTGAGTGCAATCTCGAGGCTTTTTAACCCACATCCAGCGTATCAAGCCACCGTTGTTTAGGCCTGTCTTTTGTTCGTTTACCATCGACTTTGATGTTCAGACCAATCTTGGCAAGTGAATTCTCGTTGGCACGAATTGCGTGCCTATACCATCGAAGACGCCTCTCTCGCAATTTTTCCACGATCGGTGCAACCCCATAACGATCGCGGATATGCTCATTTCGGATGTGATCTAAACGTGTGACGCCACTAGTCCAACATCTACGTCTCCATTACCGCAAGACGCCATTCATTGTCTTTTATAGTTGGCCAACACTCAGAAACTTAGAGAGCCACTGGACGGACGACATTGCCGTAAATTTTAGATTTGAGACGTTTGTTGATGCGTCAATCATAAAGAACACCAGTTGTGGAACGCCACTTCATCCAGGTTGCGTTAATGCCTGAAGCAATTTCATAACGCAGTTGTCCATTGACTGATAGCGTTGACCCGAGGTATTTAAATCTCTCAGTTCTGGGCAGATCACTGCCGCTGACAGTGATTGTGCCTGTTTCATGGGGATCGGTCGTGAAAAATTCAGTTTAGTTTAGATTCAATCTGAGACCGTGTTGCATGAGGCGATCATTCCATTTTTGGACAAGTTGCTCGAGATCATTTTTGCTATTAGATGCTAGGAAAACATCCTTTGCATAAAGCAGTGGGTAGGACGCTGGACGTTGGATATCCGTGTGACGGTGTCCACAACAAGAACGAAGAGGAGTGGTGAGAGGGCGCTTCCTTGATAAACACCAACAGAGATACGAAGCGGCTTTGATACACCCGCCATACTTCGAACTCTACTTTTCGGATCGTGGTAGAACAATTAAACCCAGCACACGAGTTCTTCTGGCACTAAGTGTTGTTGTAAAGCATACCAGATGAGTTCATGTGGCACACGGTCAAACGCTTTCTCTAGATCCAGAAAGGTAATGTAAAGAGGACGATGCTTCTCACAGTGTTTCCCCATGAGTAACCGCGCAGCGTGTATTGCGTCAGTAGTTCCGCAGTTTTTGACAAATCCGGTTTGATTTACGGTTATTTCAAGGACTTCGCGAATACGGTTGTCGAGAATGCGTTCAAAAATCTTCTTGGCATGGGAAAGTAATCGGATCGGACGGCAATTTGAACATTCTGCTGGACTACCTTTCTTTTTCCATATTGGAACAGTGGTACTTTCTTGCCAGTCTTATGGTGTTCGTCCTTCCTGAATATCCCGAATAAAGAATTCACTGAGTCACAGTGTTGGGTCCCAGCTCTTCGCTTTCCAGAGCTCAGATGCGATGTCGTCAGGTCCTGTGGCTTTCGCCGATTTCATTCGTTTTATTGCCTCCTCGACTTCAATTACGCTGACAGTAAAGTCCTTGAGGGTTTAACGTGAGCAGCTGTCTTGCGACTTAATCCCACGGTCTTCTTAAGACACGGATTGATTTTGTGACCACAATCAGAGCCCCACTGAGACAAGCAACAACGGTACCAGTCTGTACCAAGTGCATGGCTTAGCATTCATACTGGTGGATGCAAGACATACCTAAATCTCTACCGAACTAAGGAGTACGGCACCCGTGTTGAAACGCAACACCACGCCGAGGCCCGAAGGTCTCTTCTCGCTTGGGCATAACCACAACCCCCACGAAACTCCCACTGGGGGCCTATCGCAAATAACCGAGCTGTACTCATATACAACAGGAGTTCACCTGAAGTATGAGAGTATACCTCTGGTAAGGTTTCGTGACCAATTTGCCACTTCAGATGAGTCCCCGTGCAGACTCGGTTCATCTTTGGAGCATTTGCCTACTGCATCATGGCCGACAAAACAAAGTGAGTACAGCCTCTCCCGGTGCCACCACTATGGAGGCCACTTGGTTTTGGTTTGGCCGACAGGGTTGCCGCCCCGTCTTCCTCACCGCCACCTCTGAACACCAGTTGCGCTAACAGGTGGAACTGGTCCAAATGTCGGCAATGATTGTGAAAGTGAAGGATGAGCAAATTCTTCAGTTAAAATCTGCTCGAAGTATTCTCGCTATCTATTCGTTGCGGCTCGACGGTTGGTAAGCAAAGTACCGTTCTTGTCTTAAGAGAGAACTAACGATAAGTACTTCATAATTAAGCGTTCGATGTTATCTCTAAATCTGTTTAACTTAGCCTCTCCTGCGAATGTCTTCATTTCGGGCATAATTCCAGGAATGATTATGGTGAGGGTAGGGCGAATGATGCTACGGTGTATTTTTGATTTGAGATTTTTATTGATGTGCTGATCGCAAAGGATGTCATTGGCTGAAAATGCCGACCGAAGGTTCTCAAATCACTCAGCTCTAGATAGGTAGCTGTCGTTAACAGTGATCGAATCACAGTCACTGAGGGGACAAAAGAATAACTGCCAAGTTGCTTGAGATCAGCTTTGTTGTGAGATGGGTGTATGACTCGAGTTCCCAACATAGTTTGTATGTCGCCCAATCTGTCTCAGATTTCAAAACGGGACAACTGGAGATGGTTTTACGCCCATTACGAAACCGACACGCAACTCTCCGACAAAACCCACTATGCCATCGTGATTTCGATGACTTCTGACTACATTGACAAAAGTAGGTTCCATACCTAAGTTAATGATTTGTAGTTCTGTTTTTTTTTTACGATTTTAGTAAAGTGACCCTCTTTGTCGCAGTTCCACATACATAATTGAAGAAATAACAATCCTCGTTTGCATTCTTATAATATGTATATGTATGTAATATTTTGCAGTATATACTTATCTAAAGGAAAGTTTGACAACAAACGATGATCAGTTTTTATAAATATGAGGAATCTCCTCCTGAGCTTCAAGCTTTTATTAATTCTCCAAGCTTTTATTAATTCATGTCTGCGCATGTTGTCGGGGCACTCTGGCCTGAGACAATATTAAATGAAGAACTTCCTAGGTGTACGGACCATTACCCCAGAATGACCAACTAGCAATTCTCTTAGAACTACGTCGCACAGAGCGGTGGAGCAAAGCAAGAAAAAATTTCTGAATTCCAAAAATCAAACTATCTTTGCTTATTTCAAAACTGCACTCTAGTAGGTGGTGAACATGAACATGTCTATAGAAAGAACAGTCAGCACACAAAAACAATATGAAGAGCGAAAATGGAAAAAAGCTTACGACCCAGGGGATCGAGAGTTCAGCATCGAAGGTGTTTGAGAGTGGGCCAAGACCTTGGCAGATAGTAATGTCTCTCAACCACAATTCTATCACTGTACATACTTCATTTAAACATCGTAGGAGTTAATGGTAGGAAAGGAAGTATCTTATTGTAATAAAGGCAATTTTCAAAAGGACAGGTGACGGAGTCAATCTCTTATTAGCCTATCAAAGTGCAATTGCATATCCCCGCAGCATTAGATTCCAATCCAGATTATCTGCAGTTCAAAAAAGCCTTTCCTATTTACAACAAACTATTATTTCTTAGCCTACAAAACATTTAAAATTGCGCATATATTTACGAACTAATTTATTTTTTTTTTTTTATTTTTAAAAGAATGTTTAATTAACAACAAATTTTCATAATTGAGGCCTTTATGTTAGTTATTTTAACGAAATTAGGTGGTTGTATCTGTTTGGAGCCCCATTTTTAAATTATAATACACAACCAATGGATTAAGCAACTCCTGAAGAGGAGGATAGTATTATTGACACTTTTTTACAAAATCTCGGCTCCAGACCTACATAAAGAGAACAGGATTATTGAAGGTTCCCCGACAAGCAATCTCAAATCCAAACTAACAGATATTCATAGCATCGAATCAGTCAGACATGGTTGTTTCCTGAATAACTGAATCAACGCCCGAGATGCTGAGAAATATTGTAGTGAAGCATATACGGACGTTTTTATTGACTTCCCCATATATGTAACATAAATTGAACATAATAAACTTGATTTTAAGTGTAATTGTTGATTTCTTTGGAACCTCTGCTTTTATAATGCTTTGTTTGGCGGTTTGAATTGGCGCATCACAAAGTTTGAACACAGCATTCCTCTGACGAATATCATGATATAATGGCAGCTGTGAGACCACAGGTTTTTCAATGATGGAGGGTTCGAATCTGTATCTAAATTCATATTTAAGCTAATAAAGATAAAGGAACGGTGATTTTATAAAATTTAGAATCTCAGGGGAAGATTTTTCCTTTTGTCTGAAGCTTGTAATTAGAACATTTCATGCTATTAACAGCTTCTATAGTAACTATTTAGCCGTATTTGAACTAGAATTTTTTTCTCGACATTTTTCGTTGCCTTTATAGCAAAATCATTAACATGATTTACGTCACTGAAATACTTCATCGATTCCAAAGCCGATATCTCAGTAGCTAGAGAATAGAATAGGAAATATCTCAATTGGAATCATGGGAGTGGATCTCAGACGGAAGATGGAACTCGGGCTGGGGGAGCCCATAGCGTTGAGTGAATTCGAGGCTCAGCTTTTTACGGCTCTCAAGTCAATGTTCCACTATTTTTCACCTACGGGTGGCGGAGAGCGAGGTGAGATAAATCTTGAGAAGTGCAACATAGTATGCGTCTTCACAAAAGGAAATTTACTATATCATTGGTCAGGGAAGGAAAAGCTGCCGCAAGTGTTATAATAACGATTTCAGAACAGTACACCGCGATCACAAATCTTTCGATGATCCGGTCAGGAACGTTAACGGTCAGCTCCTCATTTACGATGACGAGCAGCTCAACAAGTGCAAGGAATGCTGCCTCACGGTCCTCAACAGCATCAGATCCGATGAAGTTCCACCTTTTTTGAATGAAGTGACCCATTACCGTAAGATACGGACTGCTCCTTCTAACAAAAGTGAAATCATCTCAGCCATGTGCTCAATCAAATTTAAGCCTTAAGGCTTGACAATCTCCCCGCGGAATCGTTTATAGCTGCTCCTGCAGTGTTGCTTCCACCCGGAAGTCCTAAAAATCCGTGACTTCTAGCAGAGAAGGAATAATCGATGAGATACCGAAAAAAGATAATTGAAAGATTATTTACGTCCTTCCTACCTTCGTAGAGAAAAGAGCTAAAACAAATATAAGCGTGTGAGGTAACAAATGAAAGGCCAAATAATTTCCAAAGATGGTTGTAAAGTGTTAAGCTGCGGGGATAAAAAGTGAAAAGCAAGTCTTGCAAAATAGTCATTTATTAAAGGATGTTTATGAAAAGTCGAATTTGTGGATATCTTTGATGAAAAATAAAAAGAAAATTGTTCCAGTTAAAAAAAACTCAAATAACGGGTGTTGCCACCTCTGGCCCTTATGACTCCTTGGAGCCGGTTTGGTTATCCTTTCATGATATGTTGGTTATCAACAGCAGTCTTGAGCTCTCCTACGGTACTACGGCGCTGGTACTCTTGCTCGTCCAAGTCTTTTGAGGTTGTCACAAATGTCCTCAATTGGTTTAAGATCGGAACTGCGTGCCGGCCATGGCAAAACTTGAATCCCGTCCTCATGAAGATACTCAATGAGGAAGCTTGCCGAATGTCAACGTGCGTTATCATGCATGAATCTAAAGTTGTGACCAAGGAATGGTGCGAAGGGTATGACATGGTTTTGAAGAACATTTTGCACGTATTTTTGAACGGTCACACTGTCTGCGATGTCTTCCCGAACCATTATGGTGCCTCCCTGGTAATCCACTGTTTCGGATATAGCGGATGAAGCAAAGTTTTCATTTTGGCGCATGTAGACATGTTGACGTCCATCTGGACCTCTTAAAGCTATTCTGCTTTCATGAGAGAACAGGACGTCCTTCCACTCCTCCACAGTCCAGTCAGCACATTTTCGCGAAAGAGCAAGTCTTGCTCTACGGTGATGTGGGATGCTAGCTGGGCAAAAAGGCCTCAGATTTCTTTCTACCAGTCTTCTTCCCATTACCCATTACGTTTTTGCGATTATATTTAAGTGGAGCATTTTCCATCGATCGTTACTTTCGGTCACGCTGCTCCCAGGGCAGAGGTGAGGCAGCGTCTGATGAGTTGCCTCTGCCCTGGACGAAACCTTCAGTCAACTTTTTGCCTTTTTTAACGGTATTAATGTTTGATTGCAAGAATACCAACTTGACAAAAAACATAACAGTTAACAAACTATAGTTAACGTAAAAAATGAATTGTGCCTGCGAGTGTATAACAGATGCGATATGCTAATGTTCGCGGATTTTTTCGTTACACCCCATTAGACACTGCTTAGTCTGATTCTATTGCGGAATGTGGAAAATTTTATTATGAACAGAAGGTTTTTAGTCCGGTTATTATAGTCCATTTGAAATGGAGCTCTTTGAAATATGTTGTTTATTATCTTTGGTTTCGTGGACAGCACTTTCGCCTAGGGTACATCATTCACTTTTGCAAACAATTATACTCATTAGTGGTAGGAAACCTTTTAAAAATTTCTCTTGTGTGATTTTGCAATGGTTAGTGGAGTAACCCAGTCTTCCAAACCCCTACTAGTTTAGGAATATAATAGTTTATATGGAAAGACGCGTATCTGGACACTATTTTCTTCAGGATGGCAGATCTCTTATGGGTGATTTTTTTAACAATCGTCCATAAAGGATATTTCTCAAATTTACCCGGATTTCCCCTGTTCAATCGTTGTTTACTTTCGCATAAGTTTTATGCCACTTAATACTTCCTTTTCCATGAAAGGGATAGGAAACGATACCAAGGTATATGTACCTAGTTGTAGAGGATGAAGGTTCTTAGGCGGTTTTCCTTCCCTACATCATTTGTTACAAAGCCGATCATTTTAAACTACAACGCATAGTTTTCAATACATGGATTTTATTGAGTACACCGATATTAATCTGAAGATAAAATTTTTAATATATTTACTGTAGTTTGTAGTTATTTGAAATGCTCAAAATATTCATTCTCTATTTGCCTATCTTGTCATGAATTATTGGAAGAATATAGGACTGATATTTTTAATAATTGCTGTGAATAGGTTGCAATATTTCATTAAAGTTCGTTTAGATGGTTATGGCTGTAAGAGGCAAGATAAGTTCACAACGAAACCTTAATCGAATTCATTTATAATACATATTAATATAATAATCTCTAACTTCTTTATATAATAGTTTAAATAAGTCTGATCAACAAATTTCATACATACCATTCTAACATATAATGCAACATTCCAATAAATCTATACTTTACGCACAAAAACTCTTACAAAAGTATTTCCTTATAAATCTCAATAAATCACAATAGATATTTCATCTTATTTTTTAATCTTGCTCCTATAAAGCTTTTGTGGTATGATATATTCCAAAGAAAATATAGAATTCTTTTTACAAAAGTACAATACTTTATGATTTATCATTAGCAACCAATTAAATACAGTAACCAAGGGAAAAACAAAAAAGAATCGTTAACATTTGAACAATTCCTCCAATTTAACAAATATTTTGGTAAAAATTTGTATTTATTAAAGAGGATTTGGTTAGAAGGACTAAAAAATATTTTGTAGAAAGGGCTGAAACTGAGCGCGTCTATTACCTTAGATCGCCATGAAATTCTACAGTCCGTTATGTCATGCATCATGAAATTAATTCACGTATCAGGACAACTAAGGTGAAGAGACGCTCTGCAGGTGGTCTTCTTCTAGATCGACGCACCGAGCAATGCCTTAAATCTAATATTTATGGTGTCATTGCTCCTGATTTGACCTATTCGGTTCTAAGTGCTGAGCAGCCACTAAATTCAGAAAACACCGCCTTGTAGTTTTGGAGACAAAGATGATCGTGTCCGAAATGAGGACATTCGTAATTGGTATGACGGCGTGCCCATCATGAAGAATTTACGAGGGAAGCCCTTTTGGTAATCATGTTAACCACGCTGATGATGACCCGCTTGCTAAAATTGACTTGAACATCCTAGCCTCCATTCGCATCAATCCAAAGATACATTATATGTTGATTTGAGAATGGGAATTCTTTCGGGCAAGACCGAGATAAAGAAAAAAACAAGAATAGCGCAAATCATCCTATTCGGCAACAATATCAAACCCCAATTCCAGTAATTCAAATTGAGGGGCTGCAAAATCCACGGTACCCTACTTCGAATTTAAGGGGAAAATCACCGTAGAAACCGAAAAAAAACATTTCGCGTAAATTATACTTTAATATCTTCAGAATCACGTAGCAAAGTTGTATGAACGAGAAAAATTTGTAAGAGCTCGAATTGCGCCCTTTCATTGCTCTATATGAGTGCAATTTAAGTACTCAAAACTTTAAATGCAGTTTTTTCAAAACAACAAATTTCATGTTGTCCACGGCTATATCCCGAACAATTTTTGTTCGATTAAATTGAAATGTTTACTGTATGATTATGTAAGCGCGGTCTTCCATTCCCTTTACGGCATTTTGCGATGCACGTCATAAAAATTCGGAAAAACGACTTGTCCGATATATTTTAATTTTGTTCCTGCATACTTATACATGATTTATCTGTTGCGTGAATCTACATTTTTAGCGAAAAAGAATTTTTTATCATTTTGGCACACTTTTTCCAATAAAAAAAAGGTCGAATTTTGATGGCCAACGTTCAAAAGTTTACCAAATCTCGGTATTTCCATATGTTTGTCTAAATAGAGGTTCATAGAATATGTGGCTGTTACTCAAAACTAATAGAAATGTTTTGATATTTTAATTTCCGATTGACATTTTTCGTTAGATTTTACAAACCAGTGCTACAGACCCACTTTGTTTTTTATTATGTCTGACCATTACAATTTCCACTTTAAACCGCGAACACAATGGATAAGTGCCCACGATTAACTCTTAAATGGCAAAATTAAGGAGAAATATACGAGCTACCCTTCGGTGGGAAGATTTTAAGATTTTTTCAATAAAAGTTGGAAGGATGTCAGATTGTAAATGGACAAATTTTGCAACTATTTGAGACAATGTATCCACCCGCAGTTGCACCTGAGAGGGAGCCTTTAACTTGTGGCGCAGCGGTGTTCGATTCGAGTCACAGTGGCCACCATCGGTGTTCTCCGTGGCGGAGCAGGCCGTGATTTGAAAAAAATAATTGATTTTGGAAAATGAATTTAGTGAGACGTCAATTTTAAGAAAAAGAGTATAAACAAAGTTGTTAGTTCCTCTTTCATTTTTCATGTAATAAAGTTATTCACATTCTAAAATCAAATAAAGTTTTATGATTGATTTCCTTCTGCGGTTTTAACCTAAAAGCAACAAGTTTGTAGACTTTATTAAAGGATTGGCGAAATCTAGAAGCGTGGTCCGATCGAAACCATATTTATCGCTACCAAGCTGTACTCCCGAAGAAAAGGTTTGACGAATCGATTTGCATTGAAGTCTTGCGGAAAGCTCAAGATTTCCTCGAGCGAGTTGCATTGAAATCGTGCGGAAAGTTCAAGATTTCCTCGAGAAAGTTGCATTGAAGACTTACGGAAAGCTCAACATTTCCTCGAGTGAGTTGCATGGAAGACTTACGGAAAACTCAAGATTCTCTCGAAAAACTAATCGAGCTCCCAAACATAAACCAATTTATCTATATTCTTTCCGCAGAAAATAGCTTTTGTTATACCATCAGATTAGCGAAAATTATGGCGGCACTATGATATCGAACGTGAAAAATAAATGATTTTAATGACACGATCGCCACACGTGCAGAAAGGGTCATACAGTCATACTAACTACTTACATTCTTGGAAATGCAGTCAATAATAATATAAAAAAATGACTGACGGTGTCCTCTAGGGCAGAGGCAACTTAACAAACGCTACCTCATAATAAAAATAACAAAGCGTAACATGTATAAATAAATGTGTGGATGGAATACCTACTGAAATTCTAAATGAGGGAATACAGAACTAATCATGAAACTTTATGAATTCCTGAACACAATTTTGACCGAGAAGTTTATGCCAGAAAAAAGACGCAGGAGATGTTATATGCAGGGGACAAACTCGGTTATGACAATTATGGAGGGATATGATTGTAAACATGATGAGTCAAAAACTAGACGAATCGTTTCCGTACAAATTCTAGATTAACACAAAGCGATGAAATAGCACCAACAATATTTAACATCACCCTGGAATATGTTATTCCGAGGGTGTAAGTAGAGCTAAATGGCGCATATTTGCAAAAAAAAACATTCTTATGCGGTTGATATAAATATAGCACATATTCAAAAGTGAATTTTTGATACATTTGATCATTCTACAACTCTGTTTTTTCCAGTAAAAACGAAAACCCAAAGTCGAAAAATTATTCGTACGTTTCCTAATAAATAATCGGCAAGCAACTCAAGTTTAATAATCAGTTCCCTTTTCTGAATGCAGAAAGTAGTGCTGTGGCTAAACATCAAATGTTTTTTACGCGGAATAGCTAAAGAGATTTAAATTCACATTATGCTGTTTTATAATTTGTGTTTTTTTTAGTTATTTCTTTAATTTAACATAATTACTTCATACTATCGAGTTGTAACTTAGTAATAACTTACAGTATCTATTGACAAATCCAAACCTTTCTTTTTGGTACAATAATACTATTCTTTTGTAAAGCAAAATAACTTTTCCTGGATTAAATTAGTGGGTTTTCAGCATCTATTTAACATGGTTTTAATTACATTCTATAACATGGTCAGTTTTTGTGCGAAATAATTTTCTTTGAAATATATCATTTACCTTCCCGTTATCATCTTAGTTATCACCTTTCGAAACATATATCTAATCAGACTTCTTGTACCGCACTTTTTCGAATGCTAACCATCGTAATATTCCAATTGGTACTCAGTTACGTTCTTTTTTTCAATTTTTTTATACAACTACTCGTAAGACTTGTGACCAGTACGAATAGAAAAATATCTTAATATTCATAGATCTAAAAAAATATAATTTTGCATTAATAGTGACATATCTTATATGTTTTTAATTTTATTCCTCATCTTATCTCCAATTTATTTATAATAATGTCAATATCTAACAAAACTTGTATATATTCCAAAATTTTCCTTATTCGATAAAAATCTAACCGAAATTCCATTTATATAAAGACGTTTATCAAAGAAATTCTCCTTCTTATACTTGCTAAGAAAAAAATCTTCACCTTTCTCATCATCCAGATTTTCTATGTTTTACTCAGGAGGTTCCTTTAGTCTTTGGAACCAGTTCATTAATGTACATCACATAATTGCCACCCAATCTAAAATTTAAACACAAACTGAATTTATCTTTCACAACGATACTACCCTATTGATAGTATTACACCATTTGTAACTACACAATGAAAAAAAACTTGTTCTTCTCTTCTAGTGGGCATTTTATGAGAGAAGGCTTGGAAATTATTGTGCATATACATAAATCAGTTAAAAATAAATTATCATCGCAACTAACTTCGGCTTACATAGATAGAAGAAATTATTCCAGAAAACTTATTCCTCGAAAGTAAACGTCATTTCTAGTTATATCAGAAGAAGTAAATAAATGTTGTTTATAACGAACTTTTCCCTATCATATTTATATATTTAACTTGGCAAAAAATTCTTGTTTACATAATAATAATCGTTGGCGTAACAATCCATATTGGATCAGGGCCTTGAAATGTGTTAGGGCACTTCATTCAAGACCGCAACGGTACACCACAGGATTGTAGTACCCTATAGGAGGCAATGTGATCAGCATTGCGCTCGCCCGAGATTATTACCCTGATTTGACTCAAATACTCATTCACAACTGAGTCGACAGGTATCCGACGTCAAATCACGATACACATCCCACTTTCACCAGTGAGATTTGGACCGCGACCTTCCGTATGACAGCTTCGTTTCCATAGTAAGAAAAAATATATGCAAAAACGGTCCCTAGTCCCATTGAAAAAAAGGGCTTTCCATACTATGGATAGCTCAAAAGCATCTAAACGTCTTAAGACTCTAGTTTTGGTTAATTAGTAATAGGATAATATTCTAATCGTAGCGAGAGCCACATTTTTTTGAGTACAGACGTTACTGAACAATCTGTTACACCGATGTTAAAAGCTGTCCTATGCATGCAAACAATGAGATAAGTATGAGTATAGAAAGTAACTCGGATTAGCTTATTGATCATGAGGGGCCGAAAACTATGCTGAATATGGGAATGGGAAAACAAATCAATTAACCCAACAAGGTAAAGACAAATGATAGCAAGTGCAATATACTGTAGAATGTAGACGCACTTTGATAAAAGCATTTGTGCGCCGTAACAAAAGAAAATTTATAATTTCGTTCTTCCAAAAAATTATTGCAAATAAATGTAGTTTCGTTTGGCTATATGGTGTCAGGAAAACCCAGAAGTGATCCTAATTTTTCAATCGTCCTATTAGGGGATATTGGTACACTGTAGAATTAAATGACTTTGGGTGAAGCTAAAAATAGGAAAAAGGTAATGTTTGAACATGCTTTTAGTCATATCTTTAAGCGAACGAAAGAGTTTTATGAAAGATTATAAACATTAATTATTTGACGGTTCGCAGGCTACCGCCTCCTAACCATTATAAGATTTGAAAGGTCGGTTAACCTCCACGCTGCTATTAAAAGTAACGTAAAACCAACTGAGACAGCTTCAGATATTATACTAATCCGGCTTGTGTGGCCTCATCAACACCTAATGGAATGCACAAGAGCAAATGTAACTAAAAGCAAATAACGAATTTATTCGTGCAGGACAATTTCCTAGACACACACATACAATTCGGCAACAATATGACCAAAAATGCTTAAAAAACGATCGCCACCTGAAATGATGTCATTTACCCTTCAATTTGCACCTGTTGAAGTTGCCTCAGCCATAAAAAAAGCTAAAAGCTCAAACTGGAAGGTCTTAAGACCTAATTGAATATCGACAAACCAACCACTAACCTAACAACCCCCTAAATTTCACAATATCGTCTCTGAAATTTAATAGGGAATAAATTCCGACCTTGAAGGCAGGAAAAAGCGCAACACTGAATGAATCTTATCGCGCAGTTATCAATACCATTTCTGGAGGTCGCAAAGCACCACGACAGCTTTGGGTGCCATAACATTCTGAATTTACAATGACATTAACCCAGTCCGTCATAGACTACGAAGAATTATGGTGGCCCTCAATCTAGCAAAGTCTTTTAATACTGTCAGTCACACACAATTTTTGCAACCGTACGTCACTCCCGAAGTTATCACCCCAACCACCACCTAACGGACAGAACACCCCTCCCTGTAACATCCGACGCAACGTGAGGGACTCCGAAAGGGATGCTGTCTATCTGAGTCCCACTTCCAATATGCTCCTTCGAGGTGAAAATCCCAAATAGAATCTGTTAAGACCGTAATCTGTCAACGATACTATTTTTCCTTATCCCTCTGCCTAGTCTAGACAGCATCACTATCACATCACCATCAACACTCCCCCCGGGTTAGCTTCTTTATCTGATATGCGTGAGACCCACTCCACTCCTAAATCTTTGTAACGAACGCAGGCATTTGAATATAAAAGATTGAAACTATATTTTCTTGAAATAATTAAAATGTAAATAATTATTAACAAAATAAGAAAAATTCACTGCAAATTAACAAAAACAACAAAAAAAAATGAAATAACGATAAAACGATTTTCTTCTCCATTTAGCTACTTCATCTTTCGATGAATGAAAATAAACATGATTTTTAAACAAATTTTACTTTTGTTACTCCATATTTTACGGCAAGAAGACTACATAAGGTAGGTTCGTCTCCCGACGCATTGCCAGAATTTAATCGTATATACAAGAAAATCATCTATTCGACATCGACACACCAATGCATCAAGCGTATGCACAGAACTCCTCTACATATTTTTGGCCACGAGCCAGTGGCATACCTCGTGCCCAACCCGCATTTACTCTATAATATCCCGTATAGAAGCTCTATTTGCTTCTCTTATACGCAGTCTTCTTGTTTTACAGTTTACCGTGCAGTTAATGAAACAACTTTTCAATAGTCCTTTGTAATGTGTAAACTAAGCTGAAAAAAATTAAAAAAAATCTTTGCGATGGATAGTACTCACTAGTTTAACATTGACTTTGTCTGATTCCCAATATATATGGATATACTAAAAATAATCAACACGCGTAGACAAAAAAACTTAAAGGACCTGTATAACACAAAAGTAAAAACAAAAGTAATGTTTTCAATGGATCTTTATATTTTTTCTTCATATACAATACTGCATTATTCTCAAAAATAAGTAATATAAAAAAGTTATGAAATCAAGCAAGGGAGAGAAAAGTATTTCTCCGCTTATGCATAAAGTAACGTGGAAATATATTGCGCAGAGATTATGCGAAATTATAATCAAATAAAAGTAAAAGGTAGAATTTCAAAAACAAGAAATATCTATTCAATCCCTCGGTATTCTATTTTTCATAAAATTTAAGCTTCCACAGACCAAGTGATTTTCGTGTATAATTTTCAAAAATTTAACAAAAAAGATACAAAAAGCTAATATTGAATAATCCGCTAATTGCCTCGATACAATAAGATCAAATAAAAAATAAAATATAAAAAATAGTGTAGATGACTATGCATAAAAGCAGCACCTCTATAAGGAAATGTGATACAACATGGAATACGTAAATCACGATAACAATAAAATAATTTAAATTTAAGTTAGTAATCGTCAGATTTAAATATATATAGGTTTTATCTCCGATAAGATATGTTTGTCAAACCGAACCGAAATAAAATAATTTCACGAGGAAATCATCCAGTTCAGGTAAATCTACATATGTTCAGTAGTATCATTGTAAACAGGTAAGTAAATGTGACAAATAAAAGTCGAAATAATTTTAACTCTAAGCCTCTGTTATAACATTGTAAAAATCTAGAATTATGAAGCGGGCTGGGAAATTCTCATGTTCGAATTGATAAAATTAAAATCGGCCTTCTATATTCAGCAGTCTCAAAAGCAAAGAGGTAAATTATTTACTATTAACATGGCGGAAGTGTGTTGATAGTATTGGCGAGTACTTTCGTTAAAAATAAGCAGTTCAAATAAAACAAATGGTCGAGTTTTCCCTTATTCATTCCATAGGAAGCGAACCGATAGAAGGTGTATGCTTATGGTTCTGAAGAAAATACGTATCCCGCAATGAGAATAGTCCCGGTTAAGGAAAGAAAGCATGTTTTCTATCCACTCTTTTGTGTGCTTTCAGTTTAATGTTATGCAAACAACTATATAAGTATTATATAAGTTTGTAATCACTTGAAAACAGCAGGCCTATATCCCTGGCGAAGGATAGCCCTGTTACATATCAGTAAATTGAATACTCAGTGAAGATGTGAAATTTTTTCTCTATAACATCTATTGCCAGCCCTCATTTATTTCGGAAACTTGAATCATAAGCAAAGAAACTGCGCACCATTCAAGAGGAAAATCCTCCAGAGATCACTGTTAAAAAGGAATTTGATGCAAAGGAAGTAATTGAGAAAATGAACTGGAGGCAGGAACACAACGAATCTAGCAAATAATGTAGAGGGATTTGAGCTTTCCTATAAAAACAATTGCCACGCAGTCCTGACTTGAACCTCTGAAGAGAAAAGAACTCAAACAAGCAAGGTTAATACGTTTCTACTCAGCAAGAGAATCTCAATTCAAATTACAATATACCCACAGTTTTAGGGATCGCATTAGATTTCGCAGTCAGTCTAAAGTTTTTAACTTCTGGAAAATATGGCATATTATTTTAATGTCTACTTTCTCAGTGCTATCTTGACTATTTCAATTCCTCTTTATGCTAAACTTGATGTGACATAGCGACTATTTAGCTATTAACAATTACTATAACTTGTAGGATGAGAATGGAATTTTGGTACTGCACCTATAATATGGATGAGAAGTAGAGCTCCAATATCTTCATCCGAAGCATTCCTATTTTGCCTACTATACATCTGAGAGCCCTGCATTGAATTCTTATCAGCAACGAAAAATGGACAGTCTCCAAAAACTGGAAATCGAAAGGTAGTAATTGGGACCAAAATACACCAATGCATATGTCTTCATCAGGGTTATGGCATCATCCCCAATCATTACTATACAATGATCGGCGAAATTTAGAAAAAGTCATCAGATAGAACGAGCAATATATTCCGGACTTAAATGTGACGAAAGTAAGAAAGAAAGACAAACCTTTATTCATAAAAAGTGTCCAGCAGCATTGGGACAACATATAGCGATGTGGCGAATCAGGCAAATTAAGGAACAGAGGAATGGGAAAGGCGCAGAAAATAAATCTACCCCAAGTCTAATGTTAGTGGAGGAAAATTTATTGGTAGTAAACTAGCTCACAATGCAAGCCGACCATCATCGGAAGATTATAGCTGAAGATTTCTAGAACTGAATAGTGGGGCAGCTGTTAACTAATGACTCGTTGTCGTTGCTAACACAGATACCAAAACTACTTTCCGAAGGGGAAAAACCTCCCATAAAACAGCTTCTTCAGCGATATAGTAGCTAAGGAATCGCACTGGTGTGTCAAGGAGAACGACATCTTTAAAAGGAAAATCAGTTTCAAGCTGACAAAAAACGCAAGTTAAAAATTTAACCAATTATAGCCGGGGTGCAACAAGCACGTCAAGCGTCTATGTCACGTCATACCGTACTCTAGGAAAACAGGCCGAATTACTGATAGAATACGAAAAAAGCATAATGTCGCAAGACCTGCTTTAAAGCAAGAACCTGTAGCTAGCGTAGTTGACGTTAGAGTTTTAGGAGTTACACGAGCGGAGAAAGATGCGAAGGCAAAGCAAAACTGAAACTACACATATATAAAATTCGGTTATATTGAAAATGAAGGGCAACCACTTCCAACCGAGATGCCCTTGAATGATTTTTTTTTCCTGCAGGCCTGTATTCCTCTTAGACCCAGCGACAAAGTCTTCGACCGAATATGTAATAATAATAAAATGTAAAACTGCAATCGAAGAAGATAAATAATGAGGTTCGATGATAACCCTTGCGTTAAAAGTACGTTCAATCCTACAAGATGATGAGATGAGATCGAAATATACACTAATGAAGCAATTCGGGAAATTATGTCGTGCCTAGAGAATGTTGACCTCTCACTTGCAGATTATGAAAGTCAAGAAGTGCGAATTATTAACCGAAAGAAAAATGTATCTTTTAATATTCTGGAGTTATGATTGGCCGTAAGCTGCATTTTAAACGACACTTGTAGTACATAGCTGCTATTAGGGCATTCACTGCCAATTCAGTTATCACGAGAATGTTACAAATATGTATATAGGGGGACCAAGGTAAGTTTCGGCCAATTGCTTGAGCCGGACCAAAATCAACCAACCACACCAATTTTAGCTGCGCTCTAAACGTGACAAACAAAAAAATTGTAATTTTGAACCTACGACCACGACCACGACCTTTTCATATTGCGTTCATCAACGAAAGACATTTATAACTTGTTAATTATGAACACAACCTCAGCAAGATATTAGTTGATTTGAATAGTAATCAATATCAATATCTATATTGAATATGTTTTGTTTGAATAACTAATAGAATATCAGTGCTACGCAGAGAATGCTTTAGTCCTCAAACAGGTTCATTACTCGCATCTTTTTTCACTATCAATCTTTGACGGTGATGAAATTCTTTACTTTTTTCCAAACGCAAGGATACAGGGCGCTGAATAAAATTTGGAGGCAAGTTGGTAACAATAAACTCAAATAAACGTGGACACAATAGGTAATTTTAAAAACTGTAAAGCCACAGCATCTAAATTCCAGACTTTCTAGCTTCAATCATGTGTAAAATGATACTACAAACAAAATAACATCAAAATGACTTTGTAAATAAGCACAATGTAAGAGAGTTTATGGATATTTTTTCTTTCACATCCATCAATAGTTCTGTTTTGATTTTTCTGCAGATTTGTGATGAAATTATTTCTTTTAATCAACATCACAACGTTTGTACTAAGTTATCTTTATCAATAATAAAATAAAACGAAGAATGTATGAAATACAAAATTTCTTAGAGAAGTAAATTCGTTAAATTAATTATAAGTGGCCCAAAGAGAACTTCGTAGCTGCAATTTGTGTATTAAAAATTAAAATTTATGCCAAAAAGCCAGAGACAATATTTAATTAATAACCCTGAATCATTCGAGTTAACTTCCCAATGAATCTTTCTACGATATTTGAAGAAAACTATGGTCTTTTTTTACTATGGAAATTATATGAGTGTGTTGCAATTGTTATTGCCTAGTATGTCTCATCTATAGATGAATTTGAATTGCGATTATTGTTCAATTTCCGATCTTCACTCACTCACTCACTCGAACAAATTGGTTTAGCTTTACGACGATGTTTTTGTTTGCCACTACGGAACTTCTCATCTATATGACCACCAGCAATAGACGATTAAATACTAAAATACTAATAGCACATACAATTAACTTAAGCGAAAGTTACGTCAAACCTAGAACGCACAACTCAATATTGTGTATGTAAAACTAGAATTTGATTTCAATATTTAATAAGTTGTTTTTGCTTCCAAACCATGTTGGAAAGTTAAAAATAAAGACTCTATAAGGAACTCGTCAGACGAGCAATGTTTACGTAATAACCTATTAAAAAATAACATTCTCTCATATTTGAAGGGAAAATATTTAGTGATAATTTTCTCTGAAGTTTTCAAAAACAATGAGTTCCCCTTCCTATATATTCGCCTAAGAAAACATAACTTCTGGAACAAATATACTTCACAGAGCAACAATGTTCATTCCGCAATCTTACCAAAAATGCGAAAAATAAGTATCTTTCATAAATTATGTGAATCCTGGAAAACATGAAATTAAGATATAAAGTTCCATGCGTTCTAGAAAATTATCGATATCTGCATTAAAGGCGGTAGAATTATGATACACATCACACAATTCAGAAACTAGCAGTGCATCCTCCGCAAAAGTTGCCTCGATCCATTACTTCATTAACGCTCTGACTATAAAAGTTTGAACGATTATTTTCCAATTCGATTTCTTTGTTGCATGAAAGATGTATGCCGACAGTTAAAAAACACTTGATATTTTTGGAATAAAATCAAAGAAAACAGTAACAAATTGACTTTGTCATAGCTTGATGTCCCACATGGTACCTTGGCTTGCATAAAGTAGCACTAACATAAACACGAGATACTATGTAGTGATTCATCTCGCCCATAAATTTAGAAATCTAATAATTTCTCGTAAATATTTTCAAATTTCAGGGTTCGTTTTTGTATATACAGAATATAGAATTGAATCAGTGGATAAAATATAAACATACCATATCCTCGAATTCTCAAGATAAAAAGGCACCTAATCATATAGTAATTTCCCTCCATCGAATCAATAATTTCATTCACTTATTCGCGTCGCGTCCGTTTTGGACGGCTATAAGTCTCTGTCTCAGATACGACAGTTTGCGCATTATTTGTCGATGCCGGGTGATTGTGATTCTGATTGTGATGATGTGATTTGTCTCCACGACCTTTTTTCCCCGCCACCTGAGATTGAGCCGTCACTTGTAATGATATTGCGTGTGTGTTTAACTTTTCCGCAAGAAGTAAATCCTTAAGACCTTTCATCTTTTGGCTGTAAAGGGTGATCACCGGTCGTTTTGGTTTGTACTCATCATAGTCGAGTCTTTCGTTTTGTTTTAAGATTATATCGTTCTTAAGCTCTAGTTTAGGCTCAATGTTGTTTGTGTTATTTTCCAGTTTAATAGAATTTTGCGATGATTTAAAGTCGTTCTCACTCTGCCTATTTGCGTCATTGGGATCCGGAGTCTTCCGTTGCTTCTGGTCAGCGAAGGGTTGACCTCCGCCTTGGAGGAGAAACTCAGGATTTAAAATTTTTTCACCGCAAGCAGCTGTGAGTGCAGCCAGTGTTGGGTTTTCAGTTTTAGCCTGGAAATAATCATATATTATTCATTTATACATTCTACAATAAATAGAGGGATCTTTCAGTTACATATTGTACATAAATATACATATCTATTTTATAACGCACCAGTAACTTTTTTTTCCAAAGTGAGCACGGGTGATTTAAAGTAACCCAAGAGCTCCGCGAATGGTACTTCCAAAATACTAATATTGTGAGCATTGTAAGATCATTTACGTTATTGTATGTTGCAAGAGACATCACGCCGCCCCAAAGTTTGAAAGGGCTTTTCAATTGATAGACACAGGGTAGCTTTCTCCAAACTACAATTTTTAGTTTTCAATGTAAATATATATTTCGGAAGCAACTTATCCCCTTTATCAGTAGAAAGCTTTGTACTGATGAAGGGGATAAGTAGCTTTGTACTGATGAAGGGGATAAGTTGCTCCCGAAATATATATTTACATTGAAAACTAACCCCGTGTATATCAATTTTAGGCTAGACTACCAATAACGGACAAAAATCTAATCTCTTAGGTTTTTAAAGTTGTACAAATGACGGATTGAGGAAAACTAAACACCCAGGACAACTAGTGTAAAAAAGGTTCTTTTTAAAGTTTAGGGATCGAACAAATTTCCTCTGATCTGATTCAATTGATGGCAATCAGAATTATCATCACATATTCAAGAATATTATGACAGAGGAATGGATTCATATTGACGAATTGATAGAAAGAACGAAGGACAAAGTCACACATTGATTTGGTTAATAAAATATCGAAGCTTGCAATCAAACGCACACCGAAATTTTTGTAAGGTGCGATCACTGTTAAAGGTCAATAATCCACGGGTGGCACAAGTAGCGACTTGTTCTTATCATAACATTGAAATTGTTGCGTCTATGTTTGATTGGTGCCTGCTTTTACCAAAAATCTAATCAGCAACTGAATGGAAAATGATGGTGCCAATTTCATTTTCAAACAAGTTAAAAACCAGAAACTCGGTGCTTCAGGTATAAAAAATGTGCCAATTTCTAAAAGATGTAGTAATATATTACTATTAACGTCATTGAAACAAATATCGGAATGGAGGGCAGACTTTTGGGTTGGGTTTACGAATAAAGACAAGTTTCCAGTTGAAGGGGGGTTTATAGATGAAATGGGAAAGAACATCAGTATTAAAATTATCAGTTTTGTTCAGAGTGTGCATACATATTGCTTTCGAGTATAATGAAAGGGGGCTGCGCAGTTGACAAATATCTTGAGTAAACCGCTGGAGCACAACGGTAATAACAGGACCGCCATTAAAAATGCTCTCGCATTTGGACAAATCGAGTCGTCGGCCAGTCTTCTCATTCATGGCCATTGGCAGCCATGAAGCTGCAACCTAATTGATTGCCGCCATCATGATTGGCGGTGGTATGCATATTGTCAGCTTCTAGTTCCGGATGGATTTACCTCTAAATGTACTCCTTTCTATCACACCCAAAGAGGTTGGTATTAGTGTTGTTTCATTATGCTCATTTTTTCATGGCAGCTTGAACCTATTTCCAACCTCGCTTTATGTTAATTATTCACTATCTACCAATACTTTTATCACCCATTGTAAATTACTTTAAACATTGGTAGACAATAATGAAATTCTGACCAGCTTCCAAAAATATTCTTTTGGTAATAAAAACGCCGCTGTGCTTTTACATATCATGCTATTCCCAAGCCATCTGGCCATAGGGGAGTTGAGAAGGTTTCGGGAACCGTACTTTGTACAATTCTCAGTAAAATAAAACTAAAATGTTGAGATCAGGGAAATAGATAAAGAAAGTACAGTTAGAGTTACTCCACTATGCTAAATCTTACCTCGTCTCTTCGCAGAACCTGTTACTGCCACAGGCAGTCTAGGAAAACGTATTTAATGTCGTTACTGATTGATTGAAAAGTTTTGACAAAATCCAACGGGCTCCACCTCAGCGGATGCGGCAGAATCAGGGTGACAAGACGAATGAACTTGCCAGCGCCTTTCGGAAGACGCGCATCGATATCTGCATTCTACAAGAAACTTGATGGTATGGTGTCAAAAGCTGCGACATACAACGCGAATACAGTAGAAATGCGTATAAACCTATCTTCCCTAATAGTGCATGTACACAATATGTTGTCGGCATTGCTATCTCTGAGGTTTCCATGACAACATTAAAAAAGTAGAGGCGCCGCCACTCAAAACCTTATACTTGTTAATACTTGTTTAATAATGATTTATTAAACGATTGTCTAATCTTCCTACATGTTATAGTGTCATTGAATGCAAGCCGTTCCCTATGAGAACATCCCATTTCAAAAGTAAAGCCGTTCTCTATGAGATCATTCTACCTCAACCAACCACTAGCCCACCGCGAATTAAATGGTGGGAAAGGTTTCACAAATTTATTTAAAAAAACTGAATGTATTTTCTGTTGCCCTTGACTTCTTTCAAACCCCGAAATTGGTGTGTTCAACGAAAAGGAAATTTTCAAAGACTGGAAAATACCAAGGTATCAGCCCATGAAATTTTGTCTATACATAACCTATTTGTCGTGCAGATGACGAATAGAAGTAGTATTTTAGGTCGTATTGACCAGGCGTTGGCAATGTAGCCAAGGCGTGGCGCCACACTAAACCTGAAACACAATAACACAATAGGGAAATGTAGCTGGCATCTAGGGAAAACACATGCGACTCTACATAGAAAAAAATTAGAAAAATATCGGCGAGGATGCGGAGCAAAACTGATCTGATATATAAATTAGACTTGCACAAAAAGCCGAAACGAACGCACACAAGATATCGAACACTTGCGGACTACGGCATACCACCCGCAATCCAATGGGATGCTAGAACGTTGGCACCGGACGCTGAAAGCCGCCATTATGGCACGCGACGACCCGTCCTGGACTCAAGTCTTGCCTCTCGTCCTACTCGGCCTACGTACAACCCGCCGAGAGGAATTTGCTGCCAGCCCCGCGGAGCTGGTTTACGGGGAGAACCCAAGCCTCCCAAGCGATCCGGTCTTCGACAAGAGATCGGGTCTCACGGAGTCGGGGTTGGTGCGTCTGCTGAGGGACAATCTCCGACGCATCAAAGCGCCACCACCCACTCGACACTCGCCCACACCTGCCTGTTCACCCAAGGAACTGGACACATGCACGCACGTTCTGGTCAGGACGGATGCCGTCCGGAAGCCGCTGCAGCCTCCATATGAGGGCCCGTACCGCGTTCTCGAGAGGGGAGAACATTTCTTCCAGCTCGAGATCGGTGGACACAAAAAGGCGGTCTCTTTGTCCAGGCTGAAACCCGTGTGCGCCCCGAAGCAGCGTCGTGTCCGCTTTGTGGATTAACGGGGAACGAAGTTCCGGGATCCGTCGCCGAAACCCCCTAGGTTTCGTCTGGGGGCGGAGTGATGTGGCGCGGCAGGATCTGCAGCATTCGAAATTTATTTCGAATGTTGCGGATGCGGACGGGTAGATGGCGCGGAACTCTCCACTCACGCATTTTAGAACGCACCAAGGGAGTGGAGAATTAGCGGTGGAAAAATGCCGTTGGTTGGGATAGTAAGGACCGCATGGAAATAAGCCGGTCTCTTCTGTTTCCAACCGCGGCGGTGAACACATTAATTTTCTTACCATCTGTTTTGTATCGCCCTTCATAATTAAAGTAAAATTTAAATATTCAGTAAACTTTAAAAAAATAAAAATACTTTAAGGAGAAGAAAGTTTTTGAGAAACATCATAAGTTGGCAACGTGTTAAACATTAATGATAAGAACGGTATTTTGCTTACCAACCGTCGAGCTGACGTAAAACTGATGAAATTCCGCAGTTAAACTCTGTCACATTGACGAGAGAACGGGATTTACATGATCATCACCACTCTTGCCTTTTTTCACGATAGGCGCAACCCCTGATTATTTCCGATGTGATCATTCTATGTTCCACCACTGATTCAACCCAACGTCCAATTCTATGTAAATGTGTGTCATAATGAAAAACTGTAAACTAGAAGTTTTAAACAAGAAAGTTCTCAGGAGGCTATAATGCATTTAAGCTAAACAATTTTATTGTTATTGGTTACTGTCTTCTGTATTGCGCTATGATTACTTGTGAAGTACGAAACGCTTTAACTTTGGCCAATTGGAACTTAACACGGTGATCGATGTACTCCGCTAAGTACAGCCAACTCCGCGGGGTGCCACAGAATTCTACGTTAGGCCAACTATTGTCGTACATCGACCGACCGGCCGACCAAGAAAATGCATCCAATGTCGTTAGAACCAACATGATCGAATCGAGTACTAAGCCTCGAAAAAATGCTAGGCGAAATGAACAAGGATTCTTGACACATGGACGGTGTCAGGACGTAAGTAAATTAGTCCGATCAAAACGAATACGTGTCTGCATTCTAAATGTTGGCACCCTAACTAGAAAGACCGAGAAACTCGCAAGAGCCCTTCGGAAAAGGTGCATTGATATCTGTGCTCTGCAAGAAACCCGATGGTCTGGTGCCAAAAAATGCAACATAGAAGGCGAACGCTGTAAAAATGGCTATAAACTTCTCTATTTTGGTAGCCCACACGTGATGCCATTAAAGAAATCGAACGATTTGATGACCGACTGATGAAGCTCACCAGGATAACGCTTCACTATATGCAGAAGTTAGTTTTATACTTTCAATTTCAGAAGATTTTTCGCCTTCGTTATCACCTTCAGTTATTTTGGTTACATTCCATCACTTCTGCTACAATTTCCTCATATGTGAACTCTCCATAGCACAAAGAGTCTTGAATTGTGGTGGGGCAACTAACCATCAGAACCTTTTAGCAAGTTTAGCAACTTCTTCTTGCAAAATCTTGCAACAAAATTTCGCTTTCTAACACTGTTCTCACATAAGATATGTACGGTAATATGTTTCGAAATACTTTATTATTCCTTTATCGAGTGGCAGAATCATGCTGGTTGTATTTGGATGCAAAAAACTATCCTAAAATGGACAAATGTTCTGTTTATTTTGTTGCAGTTTGCGTTGAGCACTATAAATAATTTAATTATAATATGGAACAGGGATTGTCTGTTTCTAAAGGAGTAAAATTGTTTTGCACTTCCAATCTTAAAAAGATGATTATCAGACCCATTGGATTCGCACATAAAAAGCAACCGTAGTCTCTGTATTCACATTTCTCTATCCAAGGGCCATTGTCTTTCCCATATGCTAAAGTACCTCGAGAAAGTGCTTTGTAGGATAGGACTGATTCATCCGCATTCTAGATGCAGTTGCTTTCATATTCTCAGTTTAAGAATGCTCAAAAATTCACCAATCAATTATTGCCAGCTTGCCGGTCAACAATAACTACTTCACCGCCCGTTTTATGTGTCTCTTTTCATAAAATAGGCGGTACCACAGTTTTCCATTTATGAAGCCACCCAGAAGTGACCTCGAAATGATCACTATTAAACATTTGAATGAATTGGATGCTATTTTTTTAACATCGGACCTTCAAAAATACTAATCACTGGATTGCGATCATTTACCAATAAGTTACTACGTGGATTTGAGGGGCTTCAAAATTACCACCAAAACAGAGCAGAAATCACACAAGCAACTAAAAATCACTAAATAAATAAAAACAAGTCGGGAAACCGGAAGAAGCTCGGCGCTTCAGGTATGAAAGGTTTTGTTTGCTTCTTCTGTGAC
Organism: Hermetia illucens; assembly: GCF_905115235.1. Taxonomy (NCBI): domain Eukaryota; kingdom Metazoa; phylum Arthropoda; class Insecta; order Diptera; family Stratiomyidae; genus Hermetia; species Hermetia illucens. The sequence continues at coordinate 141,220,709 of NC_051849.1, read as the reverse complement.
TATATTTCAGTGCAGAACTATCTCATTTGTACGTACCCCATTATGTATATGCATATGATTCTGATCAAACTTGGGGATAACATGCTTCCTATCATACTCTATACTACAACAAACTTTTACATCTCTGGGATCAACTTAAGGGGGTTTTTTACTCAATTTCCCCAAAAATATGGTAATATACAATTATTAATTTAATTTGAGCAGATATCGATATCGAGAGTATTTTGAGGCTTAGACACCATATAGAGGCAGCTTCATGACTTTTTTCCGTCCGTTCCACCCCTCCCACTCCCCGCCTTTCTAAAAAATGTAAAAAATAAGACCGACTTGGAAAAGTACTAATCGAGAGCTTTCATTTCATACCCAACATGACTACATTCGGTGAGAAAAAAATGTACACCCTCCTTTTGCCCTAAATCTCAAAGTAGAAGGATATCACTCATTGCATGTCTGAGCGTTCACAGTTCCCACCTTCTCACCAAATTTCGTGTTAATCGGTATAGCCGTTTCTGAGAAAAGTGCGCATGACAGACAGACAGATAAGACATGCATATGGGTGCGGCATGAAACTGCTATCATTTGTTTAACGAAGTAACTTGAGTTCGCGTTTAACCGAATCCAAATGCCAGGTGTACTCCTAATTAATTTCAGGTTTTTTTCGATAGATGGCGTTCTATATTTTGTGTCCCTGTTGATTACACACACCTGACAGCTTGCAGATACGTTGGGAGTTCAACAGCAAGCAATTTCGAAACGTCTGCGAGCCATGGGAAAAATTCAGAAGTGCGGAAAGTGGGTGCCGCATGAACTGACCGAGAAACAAATGGAGAACCGAAAAGTAACGTGTGAAATGCTGCTTCAACGGTACAAAATAAAGTCTTTTCTCCATCGAATTGCTACAGGCGACGAACAATGGATTCTCTTGGAGAACCCTAAACGCAACAAACCGTGGGTGAGTCCAGGTGAAGCATCGACATCGACGGCACGACCAAATCGTTACAGTCGTAAGGTCATGCTGTGTGTGTGGTGGGACCAGGCCGCTACAAACAACAAATGAAAGATTTAAGCCGAGCGATTGCGGAGAACCGACCAGAATATCGAGAAAGACAGAAGAAGGTGATTTTGCTCCACGACAATGCACCATCGCATAAGTCGAAAGTCGTTCGCGACACGCTGGAAAAACTCAGGTGGGAGGTGCTTAACCACCAGACCTGGCCCCATCGGATTGCCACCTCTTTGCCTCATTGGGCCACGCACTTTCTGAGAAGCACTTCGAATCCTCCGAAAATTTGCGGAAATGGCTCACTGAATGGTTCAACACCAAAGACAGTCAATTCTACTGGCGTGGTATTCACAAATTAACAAAAAGGTGGCAGAAATGTGCAGAAAGGGATAACTATTACGGTTTCCTTAGAATTATGTGTTTTATTCACACAAAAATCGGAAATTAATTAGGAGTACATCTGGTATATGATATGCCCCCAAATTCGCCTAAAATTTCTTTGCACATTTAAGTATTTTGCATTTATACGTGTTGTAATTATCAACCAGATTCCAGAACAAAATTGAAGAAAAAGACATGTGACTCAAACAATACGTGCGTTCAAAGAAAATTTGCGTTTATGCGTGTTGCAGTTAAGTGAGCTCCACTGCTCCAGCATTCCGCATAAAGTAATCCAAAAAACATAACCCATATTTGGAGAGTTTGCAAATCTTTTTTCGTCCCGCAATGATTTATTTGCCTTCGCCAACACTACCACTGACCTAGTTCTGCTAAAAATATTCCACCCCAATTGGCTCCCGTGAGAAATTTGATAACAATTTCAAATGGAAACAACGAACCCAGTCCCAACAGCACATTCGGCACATGCGACCCAATAACCGCCCCAAAAACTAAAAGCCATCACACAACCGAAGCCAACGTCAGCCTCACAACCTCAAATCGCTTTTCGCGCAAAAACTAATCAACAAACTGCAACCGGCCAGCAATGATATGATAATCAGAATCGAGTAAACACAACCGATAGCACAAATTAGACACTTGGCCTACATTACTCATTTCATATTTCGGTTAGCAGCAGCATTGAGTGACCTTGCAGTAGTTTGCGCCGCAGATTATTCCAGATTCCGGCACCGAGTGGATCTCATTTTGAAAGCCAGATCAGATCGATATAAAAAACCACGTAAATGACATCCCAATGTCGATTTCTCTTCCAATAGACGTTCTGATGCTCATGTACCAACAGAAAAGTCTCCACAAAAAAATTAATAAAAAAACTGAGTATTCTTAGACTCACCTCATCGCTTTTGATAAAATTATTGTTCCCTTCATCCAATTGACTGGGGGTCTCCTCCTCTTTCGTCTTATGCTTGTCACTAGCATCGTTGTTTTTCCCTGTCACCTTCTCGTCATCGTCGTCTTTTGCGCAGTTGATAATCACTTGCGATCTAATGTCGTAGTCGAACTTCGAGATATTGTTCACGAGAGGCTTCGCCCAACCTATATGCAGGATTGGAGTGAGGCTGCCTTCCTCCCACTGGCAGATTCCATCGTAGAACCGTAACAAATTCGCGAAGCACACAGAATCCCGAAGTATGCTTTTCGCAGAGTGACCGGAACTTTCCGTTTTCATCACATGCGGGATTGTTTCGTTTGCAATCTCCAGGAACTCCTTATAAATTTCCTCATCGTCGCGTGAATATTTGTAGAGGCGGATAACGTCGCTAGCATTCGCCCACGACGCGAACGCTTCACGGTACATATTCTGCCGATAGTAGTAACCACCTTGGTAGGTATACGGGTAAACGTGATGGTTTTTGTAATAGTTTTGAGCTGACTTAGTAGCCTCCGCGTACAGCTCCTCGCTGGAAGGACGTCCTGGAGAAGGCGAAACCTCCTCAAACTCACCAAGGCTACCTAGCATCATTGGGTACTTTTCCAAATGCTTTTGGTCATAGAGCAGCCATAAAAGCTGTTGCTGTAGTTCAGCTAACTCTAAGCATTCACTAGTAAGCGTTAGAGATGGATTTATAGACGAGACCAGCGCCGCAACTTCCATATACCGGTCACAAATGACGGGGTGCCCTGCCAAGTAGAGCCAGGACCGAGACTCGTAACCTGCCAGCACGTCCTGCCCTCGTTTGTCTTCGTGGCCTTTTCCGTGCCATGTCACTTCGATCGTCTCCACACGGTTCTTCCCGAAAACCACCCAAGCATGGTCTTCCGAAATAGCCAAGTGAACTCCTCGGTAGCCCAGGAACTGGCAAGCTGCCACTACGGCAAACGCAACGCCGAAGCAATCTAGTTTATTGCCTGATAGATAACTGTAGAGGTTCTGTAAATGCGCTCGATCTTTGTATGAACTACGGATCAACGAATTCCATATGATATCCGAAATCCTCTTTATCACCAGCCGATTTGGATACTTGGCCGACTTTGGCTTGTCGAAAACGGAAAGCACCGTCTGGAACTTCTTGTAGAGGCCATCCACTATCTCAAAAGTCACTACTGGAAAGCCGTTTATTTTCTCGGCCAGGTTCAAGGCCGCCTGTCCTCCCGAGTCCTGCCCGGCAGCTCCGCCACCTGTTCCAGCGCCACCGCCTCCCGCACAAGTCAGCGTATTTTCAATGTAACCAGCCACGATTGAGAGCAGCGTTAAATCTGGATCCGGTGTTTCTAGTTGCGATCGAAACAATTTCACAACATCACCAATACTTTTTAGCGGGAAGAGTTTTGACCGTTCCGCGACCATAGTATTTATACCGGCATTTTGTTGACCACTATTTGTTGTAGACGCCATGGCGTTCGGCTTCACTCTTTTTTTACTCGACGCGCGCCGCCAACAAGCTCGTTGGACGACAATTTTGCTTTACTTTTTGCCTTGACTGCTGCAATCACTTTTTTCTTGTTTTCGCGTAACGCGAAAATGTGAGGCACAACATTTGAGTTCGCACACCACAAGAGAATTGTCACGTACGTAGAAACAGGAATTACGACGTTTACAATTGTCAAAAAATGACAGTAGGCAGGTGAGAGATGAGTTGGGAGAGAACATGTGGTTGTTGGAAGAGCAGTAACAAACAGACCACTGATCTCTTAGTGTAGTAGAATTCAAGTACTTCAGATAGGACAGCCTTCATAAGTGGAAATGTTGCTTTTTTATACAAGTAACTTAACTACCGATGAATAGCTTCTGATTATGATTAAATTTCTAATATATTTTGATATTCTAAATGTCCGATTAACGCGACTAACCCTCCTAATAATTAATATCGTCCTCCAATGAACCACAGTTTAGCAATCGCTGATATGCTGTTGACAGACGTTTCGGCATTTGGAAATAAGTAAACAAACGATTTCGTCCGCGGTGTTTTGCCTTGGAACTAGCAATGACCGCTTTGGTGTTAAAAAAGACGATTGACTGCAACCAGGGAGCTGTGAGAGCTGTCCGCTATAATGGTAATTACATTTAATCGTTATCCTCAACTTCTCTGCGACCTAATTCCCTAATATTTTTGTAAGTTTCACGTAATATACAAACGAGGTAATATTTGGCTAAAAAATGTAGAGAAGGCAGTAAGGCACCTTTCCTTCTCTAAATTCTAAAATTCTATTCTAAAATTACATTTTGGTAACGCCGCAAACCCGATTATCATCATCGTCAACTGCGGCGCAACAACCGGTGTCCGTTCTAGATTTGCCTTAGTAAGGTGCTCCGAACATCCCGATTTTGCGCAGAGGTCCATCAAATCGATATCCCTAACGCATTTCTGAGACCATAGTCTATAATCTAGGCTATGTTGACTTCCAAAAACGGTGCTCGGATTTGTTGGTAATATTGTAGTTGCTATCGGTTGTGATTTTCGGTTAAGAAAGATGCATGATAGAACCTCCCCTTATCAGAGCGCTGTTGAGGTGAATCACCATGAGCACGTAGGACTGTTCAATTTCTGGCAAGTTCCCCCAGCATATTTATCTCCCTTAGCCGTTCCTCTTATTTTCTGTTTGTTATGGCGGCTTACACCTTTCCAATAGGTCGATAAAGTGACCGTTTCTGCTCTCTTCCTGGCCAGCTTCTCCGCTACCTCATTGCCTTTTAAACAATTTTACCGAAAGCGTGTTTAACTTCTGTGCCGTGTATCCTAACGGTTCTTAAGGGGGTCATCTCGTGTGTCGGGTTGGAGAAATCGATTTTTTTTGCATGAATTGTATATATATAGTGGAGAATATGTGGGCAAAGGGATTTTCCGATATTCCAAGTCGTTCAGAAATTACAGTGTTAAACAGGTAAGGAGTGTTCAGTGATTTTTTTAAATGGATCGTACGAAGGGAGATCGCTTTAACGTTCAACGTCATGCTCGCACTAAAAAAAGAGTATTTCATGGGAATCGATATCAGAGAAGAAAAAGGACTTCGCATCAACATCAGCAAAGACACTTTTAGCAAGCATGAACATGGATGTTCCAATTGCGACAAGTTTTGTATATTGTATATTGGATTTTGCTGGAGTTTTCTCCGGTATTTCTGCAAATTTCTGCAAATAATAAAATATACGTAGTAGTAAAAAAGGAATGCGTAGGACATGTCGAGAAAAGAATGGGAACGCGACTTAGAAATGGAAAGAAGAGTCACAAAGGCATTGGTGGAAAAGGGGCTGGAAAACTTACTGATAAGGTTATTAACGACCTCCCTACATTTTTGGGGCTAGCTATTCGTTGACACGCAAATTCGATAGAAGGAATAAAGCAAGAAATTTGGGCAACTTTCTTCCATAAATGTTCTACAGATGAAAATCCTTAGCATCAAAATTGTCCAGCAGGTGAGGACAGTTGGTGCAAATGGCGTCAAGCGGAAGCTAAAGGAGAACTGGATAGTTTCCACCCCAAGAAGGCGCCTTTGACTGAAGAAGTTCAAACAGTCATCAAACCAAACTACGAAGATTTGTCACGAAATGATCTCTTGAACATATGTTTAGGAGCAAGAGCCCAGAATAACAATGAACTGTTAAATGCGTTGATCTGGACTTTCCCTCCAAAAGACCTTCATTCTGGGGTCAAGGTAGTAGAAATAGCCACTTTTCTGGCTGTAATTATTTTCAATGAAGGATTCAATAGCATTCTCAAAATCCTAGTGACAATGGGATGTCAAGTTGGTCTCATATGTCCGGTTTATGCCGACCGCCGTAATGAAGTGCGAATTTGGCGGTCCGAACAACGATAGACTGACCTCGCTAAAAGAGCCAGAATTGAAACCAGAGAGCAACAGTCGGCCTTACAAGACTTTTTTAAAGAAACAGATGCTCTCTATGGACCAGCTATAGCAGATTAATGGTGAGTTAAAATTCCACTGTTGAGAATCACATTTAAATTTTCAAATGCGTTTTTCTCGAAACTGCATTTTGAAAATCGGCTGCCACCATAGCTCAAAATCTATCTAACCAAATTCTTTATTTTTCACTTCTTTACATATTACATACATATTTCTACGGTCCGCAAACTAGGATAATTGCAATCGGACGGGTCGTTTTTTTTCATAAAAAAAGCCGTAAAAAAACACCAAAATCCAAAAAATTAAGTTTAAAAGCCCACCAAAAATTTACCTTTTAATATTTTCTAATTATCCTAGTTCGCGGACCGTGGAATATTGTCCACATTAAAATGCTGTTTAGTTTTGTTTCCTCGGATGAACACAGCGCCCACCAGCGCGGCAGCAGAAAAACACCTTTTTTTTGAGATGGGTGCATAAATTGACACGTATTCCGCAAACTATCTACGATTTCAAGCTGAAAAATTTATCACATATACAAGATATATCAATAAATATATGGTGAAAAAATTACGTTTCTATCTTTATCCAGTCCTCCAAAATAATTTTTCAAAAAAAGGCAAAAAAACGGCCTTCACACGGGCTGATTAAGCTGGTATCTTGGCAGCTACTCAGTCCCGCCCTTCCTCATCAGTTTCTAGTAATTTGGTAAGAAAAAAACCGAAAAGAAAATACTAAATTTTCCCGGAATGCCGTTTAACACCACTTGCTTGTCGCGTTCGTCACTTTTCGCAGGGCTAAAGAGCGGCAGCCCCCAAGTTCAACATCGATCGCTTGTGTGTGATCGACAATGGAGGAACTATCTTGCTGACTAGATGGTGAACTGAGTTACCCGCCTCAGAGTATATCGATCCAAAGTGCTATTTTTTCGGGCACTGGCCAGCTCCAAGGGGGGTCGTAAGATCTGACTGATTGCAGGATCGTGGACGCTGATCGTTGAACGGAAGGGATGGAAAACTCTATTGAACGTGGTGTTCGACATGACAAAAGGAAATTTTCTATTGTGCGATCTTCAAAATGTCCGGCGGGGAGCTGCCTTAATCGAAGGAAAGTCGATATTTTTTCTAGGCGGCATCCCGAGTTACTGATACATGACAATGAGGTTCCACTTCGATAAGAAGTTTGAAACTCATTAAAGCAACGAATGGGAGATCGTGACATTGACATATGGCTTAAACTAGCAACTGATTACTTGGTACACTGACGGATCCCTGACAGCAGAGGGAGCAGGGGTTGGGGTCATTGTTCCAAGGCAAACGCACTTCGGACCAATGGATAAGCATACCTGCATATTTCAACCTCGAAAAGAACTATAGGGGACAACATTGCTATTCTAACCGACAACCAAACGGCTATTAAGGCACTTAGGTCCAACCAGGTAAATTTCAAACTGGTATGGAACACGGTCGGCTCGTTTAATAAGGTCTGGATACTCTGGGTTCCAGGCCATATCGGGTTAAAAAGCAATGAAACAGCGATAGAGGTAGCCAGAAAAGGAGCAGCGACGCCGCTATATGGCCCACAGCCATTCTCTGAACTCGGAAATGGTTTCATAGCTACGTCATTGAAAAATGATGAGGAATGGAACTTTACTGGTCGAATTTACCAGGAAGTCCAGAGTGCTCATGGGGGGATACGAACCCAAGCGCTCGAAAGATTGTTTAAACCTCACCAAAAAGAAAATCTGGATCATAATAAGAATACTCACTAGTTCCTGGAGGCTAAGCTATTATCTGGGGGAGTACGGACACTGCAGATTCTATGCGGGGAGTAATGAAACCTCCACACATATCTTGGTACAGTGTCCGGAACTTTTGCGAAGTAGATTTAGGCACCTGGGAGAGTAATTAATACCAGACCAAGTTGAAACAATTGTAAGTAGGGAACACAATAAAGTTTCTGTCGGTTAAAGATTTAAACGACATGCTAGCTAGCTTCCTAGCATTTGGACTCGGACGATCCTAACTACTTAAACGATAAAGGGTGGTAGGTTGGTGAGAGAATCCGTCGAGGACTCTCCGCAGCATCAAACACGAATGCAAAATGGTGTATTTCTGCATGCTTTGAACCAGGACATCAAAGGTAGCCATGAAGCATTTAGGGATAATACCTGTAGCTGACAATATTATGGGAACTACAAACACTTTTTCAAGATGTCAAATTTCTTTAATTTCCCGAGCTAGCTAGTGGTTCATAGTTCACCTTCTTCTCCACGTATTTCCGTTGGAAGTTGCTATTATGGGGGTAGCAACTTCAATAATATAGGCGGAGCCACCCGTCTTGTCAACTAACAGCACGTCAGGCTTGTTTTGCGAAATGTGGCGATCAGTTAGAACTTGTCGGTCCCAATTCATGCTATAAGCAGAACTATTCAGTGTTGCCTACGGCTCATCAGCCCATGCTTGCTTTAGAAATATTCTCTTTATTAAATAAAATAGATCAAACTTCAATAATATCGTCTCCTGTCAGGCCGTAAGTTGTTTCCACGGCCATTCAATGCAGCCGCAGAGGCGAATTCACGGTGGCGTTCAGGTCCGCGCCTCCGATTCGCTGCCACAAGATTTTGGTGAATCACCTTACATACAGCATTGTGTCTATTCATATATTGCACTGGTGCCATTACACTGCAGTCAGAAATGAGATAGCCCAGCACACAGCCATCTGCTCGACAAATGGCTGCCAAAGACAATTCACATGTTTTCCTGCATTACCTTCGACTTCTATTCATCGATCCGCTCTTGGTCTGACTTCACCCCAATCAGAGGATTGAAAGATCGATCATTCAAGTTAAATGGAGCCAGCATATAATCTGCCTTAAGCTGCATACAAGGGACTCACCAGCATGGGTTCCTTGCAGAATGCGTAAGTATTTGTAGGATTTATGGATACGGAGGTCATCAATACTGTGTTTGGCATGCGGCTCATGATGACCTTTGCGGATGGCTTGGATTCGACACTTGTCCCATCCGAATATCACGGCCTACTATTCGCAACAGAATTCTAAGGTGGTCATCACTACCAGCATATAACTTGATGTCATCGAAGTACATCAAGTGTGTCAGCTCACTTAGCACGTAGGCCATATTTGATTGCGAAATCATGCCCTCTATCATCATTCAGTAGCCATGAAAGGGGGTTCAGGGCCATGCAAAACAGAAGGGGACTCAAGGAATCCCCCTGGACTATGCCTCTCTGTATATGGATAGACTCTGAGGTATTGGCACCCTCAGATGAACGCGCTGATACATAGGACATCGATTAGCCAAGTATACGGGACGCTGTCAAAAGCCTTAGCATAATCGACATAGCAACTAAAGCGGTTTCTTAGGCCTGTCTTACAACTACCGAGTCGATAATGAGTTGCTCTTTGCAACCCCTTGAACCGCTTCGGCAGCCCTTCTGCTCCTCGGACAGAATGTTATTGGTCTCGAGGTGCGCATTAACCCTTGCCACTAATAATGGAAATTTGTAGAGGGTTGGTATGGACGTAATCGATCTTGTGTCTGCAGGATCCTGCGCCGTGTCCTTTTTAGGGACAAGGTAGGTAATTCCCGCAGTGAGGAAGGGCGAAAATTCCTCCAGCCGCCTAAAAACGGGACAAATTGTACCAACTCGTCCTCCAGGTTGGGGGTTGGGTAGGATTGACAACTCTACACGGACAACAACTTGATACGAAGCCGCAAAAGGAGCCTCGGATTGGACTGATAACACAACGACGAACCCGGCAACGTAAACGAAATTACGATTTGCGCATTTTCTCATGGAACGTGCGCTCCATGTACAAAGAAAGAAGCAGTGTTGCAGGAGATGCGTTACACAGGGACCGGTTTCCTGGCGAAGAGACACTACGCCATATATTGTAGTGGTCATCCATTAAATCATGTGCTCGGAGTAGGTTTTTAGAAATACCTGGTTTGCGCGGAAAGCGGTTTACAAACAAACGTAAGCCTCTCCAGACGGAACCACTTACAATCAAATTGACCACGTATTGATCAAACGCCGCCCCCGCTAAGCCTTGATAAATGTCAGTACTTATAGGGGGCCAATATAGACTCGGATCACTATCTCGTTGGCATCGTGCTCCGGGCCCCAATTACAACACCACCTACATCTCCTCTGACAATCAGGTGAGAGTGAATACTGAAGTCATCCACAACACCTATGAATGGGAACTAGATGTCGGAATGACCGCAATCAACAGAGAGCCTGGAGATGAAGCATCAACAAATGATCTTCACAATCCCCTGAAGAACGTTATTGTTGATACCGCCACAAACATTTTTGGTCCCATTTGCAAAAAAGTCGGAACGGCTGGTTCGACGATGAATGTAAGCTAGTAACGGAACGCTAGAATGCCGCATACCGAGTAATGTTGCATTCTCAAAGGGCACGGGCACGGGAAAAAGAAGCCTGGGAGAACCAACAGGTCTGTAAGCTCGAAAAGTACAGGGAGCAACCGCACCAGGCGCGCAAGTTTTACCAACAAGTCAGCAAGATGAAGCCATACACACCTCGATGGTCATCCTGCCGAAACAAAGAGGGAAATCTGATTTCCGACAGAATGGGCATATTGGAGCTGTAGGTTGAGTGTTCTGATAAACTGCTCAACAACCAAATAGGTGGAGATCCCGCCAATCGAAGACGACGGCCAAATACTGCCACCAACAAGTATAGAAGAAACAGTCCGTGCAATTCATCGGCTTAAAAATCATAAGTCGACAGGGGCCGATGGAATGACAGCCGAAAGGATGAAATATGGAGGCGACCAGTTACACCAAGCGATTCATCAACTAATGCTCAAGGTGTGGGACAACGAGTCAATGCCTGACGACTGACAACGAGATATGATCCCATACATAAAAAGGGAGATATCACGCAGTACAGCAATTATAGAGGTATCATGTTGCTGAGTACCATCTATAAAATATTCTCCGTTATTTTCCTAGATCGGATAGTCCCATACGTCCAGAACATCATTGGCCCATACCAAAGAGGCTTCACTCTAGGCAAATCAGCAACAGATCAGATTTTCACTCTGGAGCAAGCGATGGAAAAAATGTTGGAATATGGACATCAGTTGCACCACCTTTTCATAGACTTTAAAGCCGCCTATGATAGTTTACACGGCCATGAGAGAATTCTGCATCCCGACCAAATAAGGCTGACCCTGATCAATGTACGAGATGTCAATTTAGATAAAAGCAGCAAGATCATCACATCAAATCGCACTGGTCAAACGAGAAGAATAAAGATAGGAGACTATAACTTTGAGACCGTTGATTATTTCTCCTATCTAGTGTCGAAAATCGTAACCGATAACAGCTACGACGATGAAATCCGCGCACGAGGCAGACCTGCCTGAAATGGATCGATGGCGATCGTAGACCTCGGCGCAAAACCGGGATATCTGCAGTTCCTTATTAAGGCAGGCCTAGCCCGGATAGCAGTTGTTGCGCCGTTAATGATGATTATTCTCCTCACATTGTACAAATTGTGTAAATCAGTGTACACTTTCCACACCTGCAATCTGAGACCTCACGGAAATATTATATAACTTTAATTTGTTATGAAGTGTCACTTAATAGTCTCCGGAAAGGAAAACTTCAAAAGCATTTCTCTTTTCATTCACAGTTGACGGTTCCTATTGTCTTACCTGTGGCTCCGATAAGAAAATTAAACTTTGGAATCCAAATAATGGTCTTATATTGAAAACATATGGTGGACACGCCGACGAAGTTACCGATGCGGCTGGAAGTTGCGACAGTTGTCACATAGTTTCGTCTAGTATTGATAAAAGCATCATTTATTGGGATGTATCGACAGGACAACCTCTTCGACGGCTTCGTGTTCATGCTGGAGGAGTGAACTGTGTACGATTCAATGAAGACTCATCAATAGCTGTTTCCGGTTCAAAGGACAATACAATCATGTGCTGGGATATTCGAACACGAAAACTTGAACCAATACAAGTGATGAAAGATGCAAAAGACTGCATTACATCTTTGATTGTGACTAATTATAAAATAATCGCTGCATCGCTCGATGGTGCAATAAGACATTACGATATACGAGCTGGCGAGTTAAGCTGTGATAAAATTGGAGAGCCAGTTACATACATAGCACAAACTAGTGACGAACAATGCATTGTTGCTGCTTGTTTAGATGGAGTTGTTAGACTTATTGACAATGACAGTGGTGACTTGCTATCAGAATATACAGGACATCAGGCCGAGGACTATCATATTGAATGTGGGATTTTGTCTAACGATTCACAAATAGTGTCGGGTTCGATGGAAGGCTGTGCAGTTATATGGGACCTAATAGAAGGGAAGGAAATATCCAGGCTGAACATCGGTAATAGAAAAGTTTCAACTCATATTTCACAATAAAAACTACACGTATATTCCCTCACAGGTCAAGGTGTTGTTCACTCGCTGACCACGCATCCAACGGGACCAGAAATGATTTTGGCGAAACGACGGGATATTTATATTTTCGGGCTTCAATCTAATGACAATGATCTAACTGAATAAAATTATTAAACTCTAACTCAATAAAGGTATAAAAATTGCATTTTCATTGAAGCGATTTAAGCATCCGCGCATTTTCTGCCAAAATTTATTCGTGATATCAACGTCATTTTCAATTCGAATATATGATCCATTTCATTGGTAACGATGTCCGCACGGAAAAAAGCCGCAAAGGTGAAATTTATCTTAAATTGATGTTACATTTATGTTATATGTACATACCTGTAGGAAATTAGTCCGAAAAAAACGCTTGTGAGCCCACGACGGGAAAAAAGCAAGGTAATTGACTATAATTCAATATAATAATGCAACGTCCTTCGAATCAATTTCATTGAACCAAAACTAGAGAACGAATGGAATTTTCTAATCCAATGAAAATTCACAACAAGTTTTCCAAAATTTTCCGTTTTTACCATTCTAGACTTATTTTGTTTTAAATAGTTATCCACATCACTGCGTTCGGATCTAATACCGACAACGAAGCCACGAGTATCATTGAATATCAAGATAACATCAATCGAGAATTTAACAGAATACAGCAAAAATGTGAATTGCAATGATTTTAAAATAGAAGTATCTCATCATAACTTCCAAGTAACTCCTCTAAATGAGAACTCTGGTGAAATTTATGTCTGTCCATGTGAACCAAGCGAAGATGTCCTATCTGATGAATACTTCTCAGCAAGGAATTTCAACACTTCGCTAACCACTTCGGCTTTTTCATCTGCTCCTAAAATTGACGTCATGAGCTTGGAATGTTTATACAGCATTCAAATTGATCCAACTGATATTGATGATCTGAATAAGCTGGTAGATACACCATTATTGTTCACCCTATATCGACTTGATGAAGTTGCAGATCAACTACAGACACCGAGGATAACTGTTGTTGATTCCATGATAGAAAACCTAAAGAAGAAAAGTAGTAAGAAAAGAGTTAATAAACGCGATAAACGTGAGAAAGTGGAATCATCTTCTGCAGTTGAAACTGTTATTTTGGATAAAATTCCTAATATGTCAAAAACTCCTGTTGGATATGCCCATTTGGATTTGGTGAGCTATGTTAAAAACAAACCCCTCCAGCAATTGGAGGAAATCTACGTCTATCCGATCACGGTTTTAGCCGACTTGAAAACACCCAAAATTAAAGTTCAAGTTAGCTCTGCTGAAGCACTCAACCAAATGAGCGACGAATCTATTTGTAATTGCATAACGATTACGTTAGAAGATATTTTTAATCCACCTGACTTTTTGTTTAATTCGGAAATCGAGGTCTTGGTAGATGTTTCTTTAATAACTAGACAGACGGGAGAAGGTGATTACGAAACTAAAAAAATTGTGACATTCTCTCATGGCAAATTATGCAAATACGAACCGAACGATTTATTCAAAAGATGGAACAAATTGGGAGATGTTGACTGCATTGGTTTGTTGACACAATTAGAAGTTAATAGAAGCCTCAGAGGGATACATAATTCAAAAAATATTGATTTTTCTGTAATAAATGGACATTTTCCTGTTATACGCTTCAACTCAATTAGCCGACAAGTATTGATAGGAAACGCTTGTCCTGAATTAGAAAATCTGATTAATTACAGCGACGAGCAAGTTGTAGTAGAGGTGCGCTTTGTTTCTAGTAAGCAAACAGAAGACGGACAGGCAATGTACTTAGGAACTCTGGATTTATCGCCTCTTTTGTATCCTGAAGGTGAGTGAATTTTATACTTTCTTATTTTATATGTATATATCACTTTATATGTATATATATCAAATCGAATTTTTGGAAAGACAGTGGCTTTGAAACTCGTAACTAGAAGAGACGCTACTGGCTAACCCACTTGGGTTAGACTAGTTTAGAAAAATGGTAAGGCAGTGCTCAGGTCAAGCTGGGTTTCATCGAGCTATCTCAGAATGCATCTACACAAACGATTTGCTAGCTACGCTTCCTGTAGACTTTTGCGATTCTAACGCAGAGAACGTAAAGACATCAAGATGTCCTCATTGGTCCTATAACTACATTGTCGCGCTTTGAAGTTTCGGAAATAAATACGTGATATATGTTGCTCCACTTGAAAACTCGATTTGCTACCGCTAACAACGGTGCGAGTCTATACTGAGTGCAGGTGTGATACTGAGCCTCAGCAGTGATACTGGTGGATGCAAGACCTTCCTCAATCTCTAGCGAAGTAAGGAGTACGGCACCCGAGTTGTAAACGCAACTCCACGCTTGAGGCCCGAAGGCCCCTCTTGTATGTAACGAAAACCAAGTGTATCACCAAATTGATTCACTACTTGCAGTCCTGAAGGAAATCCACAGTTTTGCAAATATACAGGGGCAGAACAACGTCTGTCGGGTTCAGCTAGTGATGATAGACTGACTAAGAATATTTTAATGTCTGTTTTTATTGACTAGTACATTCATTTAATTTTTTATTCTAGTTAAATCCGGGCGATTCGTAGTCCCAATCAAGAGATTTGATAAGCCCGAGATTCCAGCTATTCCGAAACCTGAGAAAAAAGCACAGAAGAAAAGATCTGTTGCTCTGGGTGTAAAAAAAATGGAAAAAACACCTTCCGGTCTTACTCGGGCTACACAGTCTATTGACACGTTACCGACGAAACCAACTGGTGTATTACGAAATCGAAAAGAAATGAAGTCACAAACAATAGAAAAGTTAGAAATTGAATTGGCCGAAACTAGATACTGCGTAGCATCAATGATTGAATCACCACTTGGCGAGAACCTTTTTCTTGTTTTGGAAATTTGTTTCACAATTCCAATAACTGAATCAAGATCTAAAACTATTTGTGCCGAGTAGGTATATACTTATATTATATTCTTAATTCCATCCCATGATATGGTCAGCAGGGGAGCTGTTGCCCTTCCTCAAAATTTGTCTTACTCCCTCCCCCTCTTCCTATCCAATTCCACTTCCATCTTCTAATAAACTCGTCTACAGATATCACCTTACTAAATTGTGTACCTTGACTAATTAGCTCTATATTTGGAGAGGGAGGGAAACAGAATTGGATTGAAGATAAACACCAACAAAATCTAAGTTCGCAGTCTGACGGGTGCTGATGGTGGCATCGAACTTGATAGTACCCGACCCATTAATGGCGCTTAATGCGCCTTGCCTCGAGGTTATTTCGCACATGACATGACCGTACCAGCGGAGACGTCCGTCTTGCAATTTTTTCACAATAGGTGCAACTCCATAGCAAACACAGATGTCCTCATTTTGGAAGTAATCATAGCGCGACATGCCACTGATCCTTCACGAGAAGCCGTATATTGCCTTTTGTAGCTAGCCAGCACTCGGAACTATAGAAGGCGCAAGCAACCGGCCCTGGGGAATATTTTTCATGTGATATATTCGTTGATAATGATGAGCAAATTCTTCTGATGAAATCCACTCGAAATATTCCCGCCATGGGCCTGTTGTGACTCGTCGATCAGTAAACAACGTATCATTCTTTTTATCAACACGACGTAGACACAAGTCGATACAAATCTCTTGAATATTCATCAGTTCCTTAGTCAGTGCCATAACAATACTCTAGACGATCAGTTTGCCATAATTTTGTCATTCTGACTGACGACAGACTGATGAAATACGGATCGTGTAAGGCTGACCTAAAACCTTTTAAACGATTTCATCAATCTACAATAAGTCAATTCATCAAAAATGAACTGATGAATTGATTGATGGCCGGACGTGTTCAGGGTAAACAAAACAACAAAAACTCGTTTTTATTGAATGGTTCGGATCTTTACCATTCGGAGGTCATGTTTCGATTAACAACACAATAACAACTGCACTACACGCAACTAATCATCAATCCAGCCAGACTGACAGAATTTATTTAAAAATTTGAATTTTCATCAGTCCATCAATCAGTTCAGACTGACGCCAGACTGACGAAATACTGGTCGTCTATGGTCAGGCGATACGCCCGCTACTCTCATTACATTTACCGAAATGCTTATCCCCATGACAATGGAGTCGTCGGCAAGCACTTTACTTTTTTTGGGGCCAGTAGTTGCCAGAAGGTGCGATGCGTAAGCGATGTAGAAGTGAATCGTGTCGTCAGCTGAAATGGTAGTGAGCTTCATCAATCGGTCATCATTGGCTGACCTTACACGATCAGTATTTCACCAGTCTGCCATAAGTCAATCCATCAAAAATTGTCTGATGGACTGACGTGTTTAATATAAACTAAACGACAAAAAACTACTTTTGTTGCATGTATTTGAAGAGCCGAACCATTCGGAAGTCATGTTTGGATTAAGAACACAATAGCAACTGCACTACACTCAACTTATCATCAGCCCAGCCAGTCTGACAGATTTTATTTAGAAACTAAAATTTTCATCAGTCATTACCATTAAAATATCCTAGACGACAATTTTGCCATAATCCTGACATCGGTGGCGTGTGGTTGCACCGATCGTGGAGAAATTTTGAGAGAGACGTCTTCAATGATATGGTGATGTAATTCGCGCTAACAAGAATTGGTCTGAACATCGAAGTCGATGGGAATCGGTTAAAAAGGCGGCCGAAACAATCATGGTTTGATACGCTTGGTGGTGATTTGGACGCTTCGTGACTGCATCCAGATCAGCAAATGACAGAGAAAAATGGCGCAGCTAATCATGACGAACCAAACCTGCTTTTGCCCATTTCATCTAATTGTGTATCGGAATTGCTGGGTAGTTAAGAGATCTTATTCCATAAGTCAAGGGAGAAAAGAAGAGATTACTTTGCCTTAGTTCGTATTTAAAAACAAAATTTTCATTATATCATTTTTCTATATGCAGGCTTGTGAAAGCTACTATTCCAGAAGTTGATGAGGTGCAAGAGGAAACACATTTTAAGGTCTTAGCGGAGACCATAGAAGAAGAACTAGAGCAACAGATTGTAAAAATTCTGCAAAGTCTCCCAGTTCATATAAACGCAGACGTGATTCTTAGCAGTAGTCGCACAGGACTAGCGGACAATATTGATGAGGTTCCCTTTCTTAAAGAGATAAAAGAAAACATGACCAATACAATTATGAGACTAGTAGCTGTCAAATACAATCATAACCGGAAAACTTCGGACAATAGTCATTTCAAGGTGATACAAATGGGTTTGTAATGTAAAAAACTACCTTTGAATTGACTGCAGGATTTGATGTCTGTTGTTTACAATAACTTAACTGAGAAAATCGGGTTCATCATAAATGACTATTTTTCTGGAAAAGACAATTCAGTTAAACTGAAGCAGCGAGCTCGCAAGGATCTACATATGTTTATTGCTAAGGAATTCCATGTATTAAATTATGCAGTTGCCTCGAGGGATGTATACAAACAAGTATGTATGCTGGCGATATCTAAAAAAACCTCTTGTCCTCAATCTGTTTTAATGCTTGTAGAGACTCGAAGATCCGGAAAACTACGAAGAAACCATGCTTGATTTAGCCATTGATGACTTGGCAAATATGCGTTATGAACAGGCCAATGGGAGAATTAAGGAACTACTTTTGCGCAATAACAAAAATTTATACGGGTAGGTACAATTTTGAGTCTTTCACTATGTCAAAGTAATAGTGAAAGTGGGGGTTCTAGTGCAATAACAAATGGTTATCAGAATAATGTTTCAATGCAAAAATCAATGAGTTAGAAGAACGTAATTTTTAACTAAAATTTATTGACAAATAGGGACCCAATGTAATCTGAACGTTTCCAAAATAACTAGGCATCTTCGACTATTGACATTAATCCTTACTTGGAGTACTGAGATGAAATGACTGATTCAAGTCTCAAATTATTCGCTTTCCCCATTCTGTCTAATCTGTGCAATTACCATTAGGGCGGAAGGATGTAAAACAATTATATGGCAATTAGTGTACTCAAAAGTAACCGTATAAATAGGCATAGTTTAAGGCAAATCATTTAATTAGGTATTATCACTGATGAAGAAGACACGTGGTCTCCGAAACAATTGAATGCTATACAAAATAAACAAATTTACAGAATAAGGGGAAAAAATCTAGTTCTTTTTCTAATTTAAATATTCTCTGCTGTGTGGAAAAAGCAGAGGTTAGTGTGGTTTCCCGAATCCAGTAAGCCACCTAGAAACCCAGCATTATGGCATCCAATCCGCTTATTGGATACAATCAGAACGATGATGGCGAAAGCCATCTTCAACAGACTACTACCCATCGTCAAAAATGGCAATGGCCTGCAGGAGCGCCAGTATGGATATGGCGCGCTCACTACAGTGGAGACACGGAATCGTGGCAGATGCTCTGGCGTGTTGGCGTTGGATGTAAAAACGCATTCAATTCCGCCAACTGGAACAGAATTACAGGTACAAGGAGGGATGAACCTTCGGAGGGTCGGTGATCGTAGCTTGGCTTGAGTAGAAACACAGATTGTTGCAGCTTCAAAAATTCCCAGTTCATCACAGGACACGGTGATCGCTATAGACAGTATCTACACTGTTTTGGATTAGATAATTCGCCGAACCGTCCTGGCCGGAGGGTCCAGACCATGTCATGGTTAACCGATCGAGAGAGAAAATCTGAACCACGCGTTAGACTAGAGGCCTGAGGTCGAAAAAGAACTTGTTTGGGATTTCCCTTCAATAGTGAAAATACCGGACGAGTGGCTAAAAGAGATTTAAAGGACCAGAAGCACGAGCCCCTAAAGGTAAATCCACTCTCCGAAGTAATGCATAAATGGTAGCCCTGCAAAGTAGGTGCTGGGGAGACCAAGGTTTTTACTGGGTGGAAATCCCACACGCGTCGGAGCTAGAGCAGGGTCGAGTGTCGACACTAATACCACTAAGCTGGAGCAAACGTGTCTTTCTGTGATTTTTCGACCTCTGTTGAGCGCAATTTAAGTGTTCTAAGTTTCCTATTCTCGAGTTACAATCTTTATTTTAGTATTATTATGGTACAATGGATTACCTTATCCATTCATCCGGACCTGTATTAGAATTTAGAAAATGAGTGGCCTCTCCCTTTTTTCAATCACTCCTGAAATCGACTTTGGTAGTTAAACAGAAGACGTCAGTGGGAAATATCGACAAAAGACAGCTATCTGTGGAAGTGTTCCAACTTTATTATTGTATTTTGAGTATGATATAAGGCAATCGATTTGGAAATTATATTTATAACAATTGTAAAAGTTTCAAGCATCGCAGAGACCAGAATAGAAAGCAAAGGAATATACTTGTCTTTTTCGATTTCAATTTCAGATTAATTATTCAAGCCTACATTGAGTACATATCTAACGGATTGGAAAGTCTCTATCCACTTTTAACAAACATTGTAAATCTGTGTCCGGATAATGTAGAAGTTTGGACACTCCTCTATGTTCTATACAAAAATAAAAACTATCGCGCCGGCTTTAAGCACGCGAAAATGATGTATGAAACAAATTGCGCGGATAGTTTAGTGTGGTTGCCATTCTTTTGCTCACGTAAAGAACCGTATTTTGAGGCACAATTCGATGACTGTGCACCACACAATTGCATCTACATCTTCCTAAAATTGGGTACTCTGAAGTTCGCTGAAATGGTTTACGATTTATTTAAGGAAAATATAAAAGAAAACGCAAGAATTATAATCACGTCAACATTATATTTACTTACAATGCAATACGAATCCGGATTGAGAAACTTGAAAACTTTCAGACGGAATTCGAAAACGGTACGAAAACATATTTTTATTTGTTTTTAATTAACAAACATCCCCTTACCTTAGACAAAAAGCCCTTCGAACCGCCTTACTTTGTTCGGCGGTCATCTTTCCTTCCAGCAGACACAGGAAGGGGGCGGGGGGATTTTTACGCAATTAAACCATCTCTCGCGATGATGTAACTCAAATTTTCCCCGTCCAGCAGCTTACTCTTGCATAATTTCCGTTCAAATTTACTAGAGAGCAGTTTAGTGGTCAACTTCAGCACCTTAGTTAACTCTACTGTGGAATTGATTTGTAATTCCACATAAGTCTTAGCCCTTACACAATGTTTATACCGGTATTTCTCGCGAAAGAAATAAAAAATAAAGCAATAAAAATGTTTTCCTTCACTATGGTATTTATCTGATTAAGGACGCCTCGATTTAACTCTTTTGAGTCGTGATCAAATTAGAGTTATCTGTGGGCTCTGGTGTTTTTATATATTTATAAAAATGTGGGTTATATCGAAATCGGTCTAAGAAGATTTGCTAAAGGCTTATATTTCAAAAATATGTAAAATGCTTTTTGTGAACATTCTAGGACATACTTGTACATCTCTACGAAGGACATTTCCTATTCGCATTAGGCAAGGAAGAGGAAGCCATCTTAGAATACCAAATTGTGTTTCATTCGGGACAAACGGAAGTTTCAAGTCAAATTGCTGCACTGCGCTGTGGGTTTTGGGATATCAAACATAAGAAATACGAGTCGGCCAAGACATATTTTTCGGCATGCGCACAGACTATGGGGACATTCTTATCGTGGTATGGATTGGGCATCACATTCTTTCGGGTAACATTCTATTAAATAACCAAGGTAGTGGATGAAGTTGTCTGTTTCAGACAAATCAACTCGATGAGGCGGAATCTTGTTTTTCAAAAGCTACGGACATATACAAACCGTTTGCAGAAGTTTGGATTTATTTGGCCATGATTAACTTGAAACTAAATAAACAGAATGAAGCAATTGTCTGCTATCAAAAAGCTAAAAAGGTTGCATTTTCTTATATGTTATTAATATATGTGGTGTTCTTTTATTATCTCTATCCTTACCTTACAGTATTGTCCAACTACAACAGAACTTTGGGATGAAATGATATGCTTTTTTCGTAAAATGAATGTAGCATTGCCAGTTTTGTTTTGAGACACTTTATAATATACCTGTATGTATACTTGTGATTGGTGTATATTATTACAAATGCTATGAAAATTTGTTGTATTGCCTCCAGATTGCCCTTAATAATAATAATCAGCGCCTTGAAGTGGGTTAGAGCACTTCATTCAAGACCGCAATGGTACACTACAGCACGCTGTAGGAGGCAATGTGGTCAGCATTGTGCTTACCCGTGACTATTACCCTGATTTGACTCAGCTCCTCATTCAGAGCTGAGTGAACTGGTATCCGACATCCAGTCACGATAATAAATCACTCTACCACCAGTAAAATTTGAACCGCGACCTTCCACTAGAACAGACCACGAGCCATCAGGACACCCACCCATTTTGCCCTTGCTGGATATAAAAATCGCCTCTGGGATCTCCCTTTTTCTGGGCCTAAATTTATAGCGTTGTGTCACCTGTGATATTATTATTGGGGGAAAAGATTTCGACTGTACCTTATGAGTTCTTTTCCCTTTTTCGACCTGCAATAATAGATCTCACCATGTTTTCCATGACTTGATGCATGTTGTGCTTGTCTTTGATTAACTGTGAAAACTCATGTAGTTTTGCTCAAAGCTGTATAAGATTAGTTACTCTGGATTCGGGCTGTGCTCTCTCTCTTGATGAGCTTTTTCTAAACATGTCCATTCCCTGGTCCTGGAGTGCTTCTTGCGCATTTGAACGCTTTCGTTTTCCAGCGGTCTCCTTTCAGGCCATCGTTGTTGACTTTCATTCGTTAACCACCACCGAGGCAATGCGGTCGAAGGACATTGACGGCCCGCTTGCTCATTCGCGAAACTGCTGGTACTAAAGTTCCGAACCTCATTTTTGCCTTCTCTCGTCTTTCAATTTGGTTTTGTGTTGATGGTAAAAGTTCCTTCGACGTAGTCCGGATAACTCATAACAGATTCAAGTGAAATGAAAAAACCAAAAATTTTCTGTTAGTAGGTGCTTATAACTCGTGCTTGAACGCAGGAAAAAAAATAAATTAAAATTTGTAGTTTTGACGGAGCCGTAAATCAAAAACCCCCCTTTTTATTAAAATCGGTTTACTGTCTGTCTATCTGTCCGTCACACGCATTTTTCTCGGAGACGGTTATAGCAATTGACACCAAATTTGGTAGAAAGGTGGGAACTGTGAACGCTCACGCATATAGTGAGTTACATCCTTTTACAACGAATTTAAGGGGGGTCCCCATACATGCAAAAGGGGGGTGTAAATTTTTTTTCATCAAATATAGTCATGTGGTGTATCAAATTAAAGGTCTCGATTAGTACTTTTCGAAGCCGGTCTTAGTTTTGACTTTTGTTGAAAAGGTGGGGAGTGCGGGGGGTTGAAAGTGGTCATTTTTTTTAACGAACCCATTCTCAGAAACTACCAAAACGAAAAATCTGAAAAAAATCAGGGGGCTGCCGCTATATGGTGCCTAGGCTCCGAAATACCCTCCATACCGATACCTGTTTAAATAAAGTTAATAATAAATAAAGTTAATATACGCAGCGGTTTGGTTCTCAGAGTTTATCTAACAAAAAAAAAAATCAAAATCAAAATACATCCCATCCTGATGTCGTCGACTCAAATAAAGATTATAATGATATATTACTACGTTTTAGAAGTTTATAAAAGAGCCCTAAAATTTCTTCTAGAGAACAACATTTCTCATTAATGTAAATCATATGTATATTATTAACGAAGTTATAGTAGGAAAAAGTTTTCTATTTCTTGTGAATTCACTGCCCTCTAAAACATCATACAGAGAATATATACTATTATATATCGGTACCGCAATCAGGTGAATATTCTGTCCCCGTATGCATATATGGAAGATCTTCTGAGGTCATCTTATTTTTACTTTTATAGCTTTAGTTTGTTAATCTTACTGTGGTGTATATCATTTTACCCGGCTAGCAAATTTTTTCTATAGTACCGAAAAAGATGCTTCATTTCCCATGTACCAATCTTTCGAAGACCATTTGTCCTCAACCTCAGTGAGTTTTAGGTCAAAATGACTTTAGTCCAGCTTGTCCTTTAAAAACCTAAATCCTAATTACTTTGTTATTTAATTGGTTACTAATCCTAACTCCTGTAAATATTACCTAGACCGCCGTAAATTCTGTTTTCCCTATTGTTAGATTTGCTAACCTTAAGTTCTCGTCGAACCCCGTCGTTATTAGACTTCTAGTTTGCCCTATGTATGATTTTTCGTAATTCGTATAAATTATTTGGTACACAGTCATCCTTGGGGTGTTTGATGCTTCCTATCATCTCTTTTTCAGTTGATGTAGTCTGCTAGTCGATATTATTTCGATATCACGTTTTTTAGAAGATTTTTCACCTGGTAGCTGGCTTGTGAGTAGGTGATGGATACCCGCTGTTTTTAAGGTTTTGTGTAAAACAAAACTTTATTAAAATCGATTCACTGTCTGACTGTCACACGCACTTTTTTCTAAAACGGCTACACTATTTCAAACGAAATTTGGTGAACATATGGGAAATATGAAATCCCACGCCTATAGTGTGTGAGCTTTCGCAACAGCATAGAGGACAGCATCGTGCATAATACTGTCAAGTTTCATAGAAAACCGGCCATTACTATCAAAGTTATAGCAATTCAAACTTATCAATTTCACGTGAATTTACTGCATCACGCCATGCAAATAAGATGCTGATGTCATTATTACCGAGAATAATTGACATGCGAGTGAAATATTAAAATTCCATCCATGAAGAATCTTCGTCTCCCCAGCCATTCTTTGTATCTGTTGTAGGTTAACTTCTTCACATTTGCTAATAATACTTCTAGAGTGAAGCATATAAGGTTGACTATTATCAATACAGTGCTTTCCAGGTCAAATTATTTATGTAAATGGATCATTGAAAGATAGGGCACAGTTGAATATTTAACAATGTGCACTTCTAGCACGGTCCATGCCCTCAAACAAATGTTACAGATGTTTGGATTATTGGCACACATCCACAACCTGTCGGGGACCCGACAGAAGGGCAACATGCCGCAAATGCGGCCAGTCAGGCCATAAAGCGAACATCTGCAATGAAAAGCTGCGGCCTATGCAAAGACCGTAATGCGTCTGATGAGAACGTTGCGCGCAATGCAGGCTCGGGGCGGTGCTCAGTTTTCAGAGCAGAACCGGAAAGAGTTAAGACGCGGTCAGCATGATTCGCATCCTACAAATCAATATGCACCGGAGTACAACCGTTGCAGAGACTGCTGATTTAGTACTCATCAGTGAGCAGTACCGAAACAAGGGCCCAGTTTTATGGTACCCTGACATATAAGGCATCGCTGCCATATGGGTTCGGGACGGCACCCTCCTTAGGGTTCTTACTCAAGGCCGAGGCGACGGCTTTGTCTGGATTCGGTGTTCAGGGGTAACATCTTACGTCGAATGAGACGATGCCGAGCTTTCGACGCAAGCTTGATGCTTTTGAGGACGCTATCTTAATCACGGATGGGCGGATCATGGTCGGGGGTAACATCAAAGCCAATGCACTTGAATGGAGCATACCTCACTCAGACTCCAGAGGGAAACGGATTTTGGAAATGGCGGCGAGAACAGCACTGGTTGTTCTAAACACCGGATCCACCCAAACGTTCCGATGCCCAAGCTGCATAGAAAGCATTCCAGACGTAACCTTCGCATCGAAATCACTGGTATCGCTGCTGGACGATATCAATATATTTCCTTCGAAGTGGAGGACACAAACTCTCGGTGTGCGCCACCCCGGCACTCTTTCTGTGCATGGAGCATTACGAAAGGAACACCGGGAGGATTGGAAAGGAAATTCTGCAGCGCAATAAACAGGAGCGTAGCGACTCGGTTATAAACTGGTAATCCGAAAAATCGGGGCTCTGCGGAAACTCTGTTCATTTAAGGCCGAGCGGATGGAACGCATTGTACGGGTACTATCCCTTGCGCACTTCCCTATGGGATGATGACATCGCCGCGGAGAGCACCGAGAACGGTCCACTTTTCTCTATAAAAGAATTAGAATAGGCGGTCCTCTCTATGAAAAGCAAGAAGGCGCGAGGACCCAATGGTATTTCAGCAGAGGTGTACAAACTGGTATTCAAAAACTGGCCAGACCTACTGC
Organism: Hermetia illucens; assembly: GCF_905115235.1. Lineage (NCBI taxonomy): Eukaryota > Metazoa > Arthropoda > Insecta > Diptera > Stratiomyidae > Hermetia > Hermetia illucens. The sequence continues at coordinate 141,194,849 of NC_051849.1, read as the reverse complement.
TCAGCGCATTCAACGCTTCCCCTGAAAGAGGGCATTTTCCCTTCTCGTTGGAAGGTGGCGAGGCTTGCGCTGATCAGCAAAGTTGCTATCTTCATACCGCCCAATTTATATGCTTGACACTGCTGGAAAAGTGCTCGAAAAGCCCATCAGAAGTAAATTCGCTGAAGCGATACGCGCTGCCGGAGACTTACCTCCACGGCAGTTCGGTTTTAGAGCTGGGAGATCCACAGTTGATGCTGTCATGCAAATCGTGAATGCCGTTCGACGAGCGGAGGCACATAGCCGGCGAACAAGTCGGGTGATGCTCCTCGTAACGCTTAACGTCAGAAAAGCCTTTAATTCCGTAAGATGGAAAGACATTATAGGCACACTAGGCAATACTTTCCACGTGTCGAGCTATCTCTTACGGATATTGAATGGTTATCTGAGAAACCCTTCCCTGCTCTATGAAACGCTAGAGTGTCAGAGGAGAAAATGGAGGTCACGTCGGGGGTAGCACAGGGATCCATCCTAGGGCCGGACCTCTGGAACTTTACCTATGATAGTCTACTTAAGCTCGAAATGCAAGAAGAGTCATGCAGGCGCAAAGCAGACTCGGCATATTGATGCGACGGGTAAGCAGATGGATGACTACTTATTGTTTCAACCTTGCACTGGAAAAAACCGAAATAGTCATCCTAACTAAAAAGAGAATTCCGTCCCTGCGTCCCATATCGTCCGGCGGGGGATAATCGAGTCAAAACCAGCGGTAAAGTGCCTTCGGCTAACTCTTGACGCAAAGATGAGCTTCTTTGAACAAATCAAAGCAGCAGCGAAGAAGGCTTCAGCAGGAGTTTCGGCGTTAAGTAAGTTAATGGCAAATATTAGGGGTTCTACGTCTATAAGGCGACGTCTTCTGATGTCTGTCCTGCTCTACGTTGCAGAGGTATGGGCTGACGTTCTTGGCAAGGAGGCATATCGTAAGCGTCTCGCACAAATACAGAGACGGGGAGCTTTGCGGGTGGTGTCTGCATACCGCACTGTCTTTGAATCGGGTGTGATGGTGCCCTTCTTGCTAAGGAGCGTCAAGCCTGCTACATCAGCAGCTCTATTTAAACACAGGGGATCTCTCTCCAGACAACATTGTCGAAGAGTGCTGACAAATGGAGCTATGTTGCATATTAGGTTCAGGACTTTCTCGTTGCAAAGAAGGTAGAGCTCGACCAGTGAAAGGATCCGCAAGGCGGGAGAGTTCGGGAGTAGCCCGAAATAATGTGACAAACGATTCCAGGCTAATTGTCTGACCTTTACTCGTTTTATTCATTCACTACACATCACATCTTGAATTGCTTTGTAAGTATGTAATCGTTCTATGATTGAAAGCCATGCAGGACACAATAATGAACAACCGGTAAATGACTGATCTCTGCCTTGCGATAGATGGGACGTGGCACAGTTCGCTAAAAGGTGTAATGTCTCCGACATGTGTGGACTCTGGAAAAGTGTTGGACATAGAAGTTATTCTGCAATTTTCCTGTTAAGTTTCGTTTTTACTTTATTGAAAATAAATTATTTTTGTGGGGACTCTTTAATTTTTATAGGGCGAAACACCATATTTCCAGTGGTGCCATGGAAGTCAAAGGGATGCGAAGAATTGTTCAACGTTTCAAGGAACGTCTTGTTTGATATGCTAGTTATTTAGGGGATGGAGAGTACAAGGGTGGGAACTCGATTACTACATTTGAAACAGTCATTGAGGGTTAAAAAAATGTAGCGATATCAGACTTCTTGGAGGAAAAAGTCAATTGACTGATTCTGTAATAATCCTGGAGATTTAGAAGAAATAAAACCATCGGCCGTATACTTCCATTTGTCTTCGAAAGATTAAAAGCCCATGCACGGTTTATGTTTAGGAGAGTGTTGCAAATATAAAAAGGCGCAAGACAAAAGAGGTAAATGCGAGCACAGGGACCACAACCATGTAAATCCTGTTATAATGGATATGATAAAGCCGATATTTCGTGACCTTTCCGATCCAGAGCTCTTGAGAAAGTGCCTTCACCGCACAATTCAAAATGTTAACGAAAGTCTAAGCAACATTATATGGGAAAAAATCCCAAAAAATATTTTTGTAAAACTTCCTATATTAAAATTAGGTACATACGTTGGAACTTTTAACGAGGGAAACATCGTTAAATGTAAGGTTCTTAACGAACTTGACATAATGCTCAGCTTTGAGCACATTAGACAAAATGAGGATCACCAAAAAAGTTCATTTATCTACAATAATGGACGAAAAAAGCAATAAAAAAGACTTAGAGGAAGACAAAAATTGGAAGAAAAATTTGAAGAAGAAGAGGGTGAAACGTCTTACCAAGCTCGAAATTTTTGGAATTATACTCATGGATTATGTAGTAGAAGTTTTATAGTAGTTTTTCCGAAAATATTAAGTTTTTTGAAGCGGTTCCAGTTTAATTTCATCTTTACAATATTACACTTTTGATTTTATTCTATCACACCTTTCCTGTACATTCCTTTTCCCAATTTTCAGTTTCTCCTCCTTATGTCGCATTTAAAAACTATGCGAACTTCAATAAATTCACTGGTGTCGAAGTCCAGTAAAAGGTATCTGCTATAACCCTCCTCCAACGTCATAAACAAGTGCCTAAATTCTCGGCAGGAAATGCACCTTATCTACACGCCTTATACCCTGTTTATTGCATGGAATTTTTATCCAAATTAATTTCTCTCAACATTCTCCTGTCACTTATTATATGGCTCTTCTCCTATCTCTCTACTCACTCCTGCTGCTTTCTCTTTATGGTTGCATATCCCGTTCCTTTTCCCCTCCTCTGGCGGTGCTGTTCTGCTCTGACTACTAATTGAAAAAATCAAAAATGACTGACGGTTTCGTCCAGGGCAGAGACAACTCATCAGACGCTGCCTCACCTCTGCCCTGGGAGCAGCGCGAAAGTGCTAACAGGTGGAAAGACGCTCCCTTTTATCATCGCAAAAACACGACAAGGTTGCGAGTTATATTGGACGTAAAACGCCAGTCGTTGTAGTCTAAGCTAGACTAAGGCTAAAGCTAGGTTGTTGTTTAGGATCTGCGGGATCCTAAGTCCCCATCCACATGATGGTGGACTACTAATGCTATTTCTCATCAAAAACCTTCCATCTTTCCTCAAGGTCCTTTGTTTACCTTGCCGGTGGTTTTAAGCTTCTTTTATTTGCAGTTAAAGAACACGCAGTGTATGTCCCTTCAATTGAACTTAGGCATCTTGGTAAGAATAATTTAAATTCATGACACTGAAAAACTAACAGCGCCCGCAATAGGCCGGTAGCGTTGAGCCCCGACCGGATGTCGAGAACAGGGTCGTTGGGGAGTCTCAGGCTCACCCCGTTTACCAGTTCCGCGTCAAGTAAAACGAGTGGCAGGACCTGCGACCAAGAAGGGTCACAGCGTCCTGTGCAACCTTTCGAGCGGACTGCTGGTGGTACGTGGCATTTAAAGTCGAAGAGTTTGCCCTACCCTGAGAAATGGGTGGACTTAAACTACATTCCCTGATTGGTGATTATAATTACCGGCACACCAAATAGTGGCCTCCCCAGAAGATTGTGGAGTAGTGTCTTTCAGATGTATTGCCTCAGGTCACCGCGTAAGCCTATCGATAATTGTGAGGCAATACCTGAAGCCGTGGGAGTTTCGTAAAGGGCCAATGATGTTGAGGTGGATTATGTGGAAACGCTTGGCGGACGAAGGGAGCACGTTTACGAATAACGCTCGTGGTTTGCCGCAAACCTCAACCTGTACGTTCCGTGAGTTTCGCGAGTATTGTGAAATCCAAACCGAACTTAGCTACTGTGTGAGTCAATCGCCCAACCACCTTTTTGTTTCAGAACAGACATCTCTCCGCTTGTTGTCTGATACAGACTGTCGGATGTCCGAGGCTGGCCCAGACATTTGTCTGCTACAAAATAGAAACAGACATTTGTATGACATAGCCATTCGTCTGTATGATGTCTGTTGCAGACACAGACATTTACCGCTAATAATGTGGATAACGACATTCCAATACAAAAAAATCGTATTCGCATTTGAAAACATTAATCCAACAGAATTCGTATTCGTTTGAGAATACACTCGTATTCGTATTTATTTGTGTAAATACCAAAATATTTACTTTTTCGAATACGAATATATTCGTACGAATAAAAATATGCCCAACGCTGCCGTGTGGACTATCATGCCGGCCTCCACTCTTTTAATCTCTCTTACTTATAACTAAGCAGGCCTTACTCGATATCTGCACCCTCTTTTGGCTTTCTACTAGCTTGATGGACTGGTCCGCCTCTACAAGTACTGCCTATTGTCTTCAAAGAAATAAACAAATAAGTAAATATATATGTACACGAAGTTTGGGGGTGGTGACCAATTCAGATGCATATATATATATGCACTCAGCACGAGCGGAAATATGCAGATGTTCATTTCAGATGCTAACATATATCCACGCGCCAGTAAGCAGTAATGCACAATATTTCTTTCTTTAAGAAGAAAAAATATTGAATATTTAAGTTTACGGATAGAAAAACGTGCACAGAAAATTTCTCACATGAAACAAACATGAAACCTTTCATATCTGAAGCGGCAGTGATTCAATGATTAAGCTAAAAGCACTTTGAGATCCTCTGCACCTTAAAAAGTATAATTGTATCGCAGCACGCCGAATGTTTCATGTTACCTGCATTAGAGATAATTTATTCCCAATTGTTTATTTTTAAAAAGTATGTTTAAAAGGGAGTTGCGATGGGACCGAAGTCGAATAAAAGATCGCCTAAAAAAGACAAAGAAAACGCAAAGGATGCATTGAAGAACGATGAAGCACAAACAGACTGGCCAGAAGTTATATTCAAGGTCTTGGAAATAATAAATCTTCCTTCTGATGACCGGGAAAATATAATAGATGTGTCTTTCATGCAAGAGAAACTCCAGGGCGAAGGCGAATTCAGATTTTTCGATTGCGCATGTGGTACTGAAAATAATCCTTTCTCAAAATGGACCTTGAAAGTGAAATATTTTAATGAAGAAACCATAATGGATTTATCGTCGATACCGCTACTTGTCACGATTTCAAAAATAGCTAATCCGACCATTGAGCAAGGGGATAATTTGCTTTCACCAAACCGAACCCCGAAGATTGCGTTTGCTCAAGAACCGGAAGTAGTCGCTTACTGTTGCCTAGATATGTATGAATTAATATGTGATGAGATCAAAGTAATCCGATCTAAGGCATTATTTTACCCTCCAGAGATACTTAGTGGCCAGTACATAAAAACATTTGCCAACATGCCCTTCATTAAATATGTTTTGACCAGTTCTAAACCGTTTATAGAAAATAAGAATGGCGGAGATTTATCCGGAGATGTATGGCCACTCAATTATGTAACGATAACCCCTGAATTTATAATGCATCCACCGGAAAGCGTATTTGAGGATGATACTTTCGAAGTTACCCTACTGCTTCCTTTAAAAGAGGATTTAATAAAGAGGGTAACATTTGCCCAGGGATATCGCTGTAAATTCTCTGAATTGCCTCGTTTCAAAACTCGGTATGGAGTGTCCCATTTGCCTGGGGAAGTCAAATTCTCTAGAGAACATACAAATAATTTATTGGACTTTTCTGACCTGATCGTCCCTGAGGATAGCTATCTTCCCGCTCATTTCGTCCGAAACTATTCGTCATTGATTTGTGTCAATCAGATGTATCATTTTAAACAGTTCCCCTCCATAACGAGGTATCTAATAAATTCAAGGAAAATTCCAGTAGAAATTGTGAGTAAAAAAGATTCGAAAGTCACGAAATTCTCGACTGAACTCGATCTAAAAATGTTAAAATATGTCAATCGAAATAAGGTCAGAATCGGATCACTTCTTACCACTGAACCGGTGAAATCTGTTGTGAAACCTATCACACCTAAATCAACGAAAATAAACGACACAAAAATGGCTAAGAAAGGAAAGCAAGGCAAAAGCCACGCAGAAGATATTTCTGTTGTTCCAGGAGAAGAGAAGCAAGTTTCTGCCCGTTATGCTATTTGTGAAGATGGGTTCACTAGTTGCATTGTATTTCTCATAGAAGTTGACAGACCGCTGATAACCCCAAAAGAAAATGTGATGCATTTAGATGAAATCAATATCACCGAAAATGAAAAATTCAACGAGTCCGGAATGCCAATGTTAGACAAGAGTGAGTTGAGTACGGTTTTCAAAACAGAAATCCTGAAATTCGCCACTCATCCCAATCTGGAAGCATACCATAGGTCCACATCGCGCGAGATGTACCCAATGAATGATATATGGGCTAGCGCAGAAAACGACCTCTTCGGAAGTTCAGCTTTGTTGATCGCGAACGAATACAATTTTAGTCAATCGTTGAATGAAGCAGAATTAGAGGTAACAATTATATTTGAAATTATTTAATTAAGGAGGCACGAATATTTATGGACTACTAATAAGTTTCATTAGAATTAAAAGCGTCGCCGTTAAATGGCTGACGGGAGGCACGCACAGTAATTTCGGTTTCATTTCCTCTTTATTAGGTCTTTCAATTTCATCTCAAAACCAGGTACCTTCGGCCTGCTACTTTACCTTTTAGTAGATTTTTGTGGTATCTTTCATTGTTGTAAATTTTGTTAAGTTTCGACTCGTAATGTAATCTTTATATGGTTGTGGTGAGTGAAATCATGCTCAATTCAAATATGTTAATCAGATTCAATTATCGCTTAATTGCCTCGCACTTTAGAAAGGAACATTCACTGGATGTGGCTGTTGAGGGATTTCCTGGTATATTAAAGGAAATTATCAAAATTTTCAACAATGATGAGCTGTGGTATATATATGTATGTAAGATGGGGGGAGAGGCTCACCCTCCGAGCACTCGAACTGTGGGGCTTTGAAATCCGCAAAGGACTCGGCCTAAGTGTTACAGTCGTTTCGCCCATAATAGTCAGATTGAATTCTAATTAACGGGGGTCTTACAGTTGAACGTTCGCAACACATCCTATTAAAAGCTCAAGATCACTTGACTCCGCATACGTTGTTAAGATCTCTTAATTCTCCCGTCGGCAGAAGACACAAGAAATCACATGGTAAATACATAGAGGCAGATATGACATTCCTACAACCTTACCAGTTTTACCGCTCATAGAAGAAGGCTTTGGTAAGCTGTAAGTTGTTTACCAACCTTAACATTTTTGGACATACATATGTAAGTGTAGTCTTACGTAAGATGATAAATCGTCACTGACCGAACAGTTTTCTGCGTCCAGTGTGGGTCTCACTGGAGTTACAAGTTAGATCCAACCTTCCGCAATATGTTCCGCTTCTTTGCATCCAATTTTTCTGGGTATTTCCATGGATATTTCTCACATGAAGTAATACAGTAACATCCATATTCTCGTCCTCAGGAAACATCGCCATGATTCGCAGCATCTTCCTCTTCACGGTTGGCCCCATGGATCTGTTTTCATATACCCATTATCGGACTAGTTGCATCCACATTTCTTCTTCCGATTCAGCTTCTTTTCTTCCGATTTTTATGGTAGAGGTGGAAGAGAAGATCCTGACAAACAAGTTTTAGCTTGCGGATGAAGTTTTCTTCTGCGTATCTTCCTCATTTGCTTTCTGTAAGACTTTCGCTTCGTTTCCACTCTTCTCGGTGAAAGGACCGCATCCTCCAATTTCGGAAGCTGAGCAGTGCGTAGCTTTACGTTATTTGTTTCGGCATTTTCCATGTAGTTGCTATCCGTCTTGCTTTTGGGTAAGTGCCTGGGAATTCTTCTGTCCTTGATATGCTCTACATGGAATGCCCATTGCTGTTTTCGAATCCCAATATAGATGACTGCTTCTGGTTCGTCATACATTATTATTCTGTTAAGGGAAAGTCGCACCGCGTCATATATTAGTGTAACTCACTGTTGTATCCTATTCACCATTCGCGGTCCAAACTCGTTAGGCATGAGATTCTCGTGAGGACTTGATATTCCGTTTTAGGTATTGTAAACTTTCCTGTGCACATCTTTTTTTAAGGTTTTGTGTAAACACAAAACCTTATTAAAATCGGTTTACCGTCTGTCTGTCTGTCTGTCTGTCTGTCTGTCCGTCACACGCATTTTTCTCGGAAACGGTTACAGCGATTGACACCAAATTTGGTAAAAAGGTGGGAACTGTGAACGCTCACGCATACAGTGAGTTACATCCTCTTACGTCGAATTTAAGGGGGGGTCCCCATACATGCAAAAGGGGGGGTGTAATTTTTTTTTTCTTCAAATATAGTCATGTGGGGTATCAAATTAAAGGCCTCAGTTAGTACTTTTCGAAAACGGTCTTAGTTTTGACATTTGTTGGAAAGGTGGGGAGTGCGGGGGGTTGAAAGTGACCATTCCTTTACGGGGGCCATTCTCAGAAACTACCCAACCGAAAAATCTGAAAAAAATCAAGAGGCTGCCACTATATGGTGCCTGGGCTCCAAAATACCTTCCACACTGATATCTGCACAAATAAAGTTAATAATAGTAGATTACTATAATTTTTAGTAATTCGCTGCAAAACGCACCTTAAATTCATGCTAGGACCATGAAATTTCGCAACAATATAGGGTGTAATATAGAGCATGACGTTACCAAGTTTGGTGGAAATCGCACTATTGCTAACAAAGTTATAGTACGTCAAAGTTGCCGCTTCTTTGCAAATTCAAGGCTATAAATGTCAATATCATCCGAAAGTAGATATTCTCACATAACATTGTATATGCATATATTACGTGCTACGTACTAAGAAATGCACAAAACCTTTCGTACCTGAAGCGTCCAGCTTCCGGTTTCCCGACTTGTTTAGAATTGGCAATACGAGGTAGGTTGTTTTGCTGGCAAACATGATTCACTTGTTGGTTTCACGTATTTGCTCATTGTGCGTTGTCCGAGTTTCGCCTATTCTCCGAAGTTTCCTTGGGGGGCCCGGAGTAGGAATTTCAAAGAAAGAAGGGATAATAGGGTGATAGGCATAATTTTCGCTCTAGACGCGAATAATTTCCACCCTAAAGCCTGTTTTCCACATACTTTCATGTTGTAAAATTACATCGTACATCAGTGTAACATGGTATGGTAACGCATAAAGGATGCACTCATTGTTGAAGATGAGATGAAGATGAGACTGGTTTCTTCCTCAAAAATTTCAGTTTGAGGAGATATGCTTAGCCTGAACTCTACACAGGTACTGTTACAGACTGTCTAGCTCCTCTTTCGATTCGATTTTCTTGTACTCTCTTTCGCCTATACTCGCCATTGCTGATATTTAAGTATGTACCCTAGCTCCGAATACTAGCATTCGTCGAGTTATTATTATTCCGAACTAGCATTTTATCTACTTTTGATTAACAAAGTAGTTACTTTAAATTGGTACAGGGATTACAGGGGAGATCTTTTCCTAGGCTCTAACTCGTTAAGAAAGAGAAAGTTGTGTTAATCAAGGCCACTAGCCTTTCACTTGAGTGCTTCCAGACTTGTTAATATTGCAGGTCTCTATTCCTACCATTTCTGGTAGAACCTTTGATTTGACAAAATAATACTCTGAATGAAATTATGCGGTGTTTCCAACGATTAATTAATTGAAATAATAAAAACTAACACAACTAACTACTAACAAACTTGTTAGCACTGATGAAGGGAACAAGTGGTTCCCGAAATATCGGTATTTGCAAGAATAAATATCCACACCAACGAAAAAGAATAAATTTTTATTATTTCAAAATAATACTTTCTAGTGAAATTTTCTGTTCCTTTTGGTTCAAGAATTGGAATTATTATTTATATCAGAGACGGGATTTAAACAAGCCTACCTTGTGCTACTATATGTTCGTTTGACAATATCTATGGTATAATGGTATGATGGTTAAAGCTCTAGCTTTTCATACTAAGCAAATTGCGATCCAAATTTCATTGATGGCAAAAGGATTTCTACCATAGGCCGGCTGTCAAATATCAACTGACTCATTGGCGAATGAATGCCTGAGTCAACTTGAAGTTATAATCCCGGCCAAGCCCAGTACAGACCACATTGGCTCCAAGGGGAGTACACTTATGGTCTCGAAATGAACGGCTTTAACACGCTTCAAGACAATAGGCAATTAGATAATTGCATGAACTGCTATTTGTAAGATTATCATCATCATCAACGGCGCAACAACCGGTATCCGGTCTAGGCCTGCCTTAATAAGGAACTCCAGACATCCCAGTTTTGCGCCGAAGTCCACCAATCTGATATCCCTAAAAGCTGTTTGGCGTCCTGACCTACGCCATCGCTCTATCTTAGGCAGGGTCTGCCTCGTCTTCTTTTTCTACCATAGATATTGCCATTATAGACTTTCCAGGCTGGATCATCTTCTTCCATACGGATTAAGTGACCCGCCCACCGTAAACTATTGAGCCGGATTTTATCCACAACCTGACGGTCATGGTATCGCTCATAGATTTCGTCGTTATGTAGGCTGCGGAATCGTCCATCCTCATGTAGGGGGCCAAAAATTCTTCGAAGCATTCTTCTCTCGACCGCGGCCAAGAATTCGCAATTCTTCTCGCTAAGAACCCAAGTCTCCGAGGAATACATGAGGACTGGCAAGATCATTGTCTTGTACAGTAAGAGCTTGGACCATGTGGTGAAACGTTTTTGTAAGCTGAAATCGGCTCTGTAGGCTGACAACAACCGTGCGCGGATTTCATCATCGAAGCTGTTATCGGTTGTGATTTTCGACCCTCGATATGAGAAATTATCAACGGTCTCAAAGTTGGATTCTCCTATCCTTATTCTTCCTGTTTGACCAGTGCGGTTTGATGTTGTTTGTTGGTTGGTTTTCGGTGCTGACGTTGCCACCATATACTTTGTCTTGCCTTCATTGATGTGCAGACCAAGATCTCACGCCGCCTGCTCGATCTAGATGAAGGCAGTTTGTACGTCTCGGGTTGTTCTTCCGATGATTTCGATATCATCAGCATAGGCCAGTAATTCAGTGCACTTAAAGAGGATCCAACCTCTTGCATTTACCTCAGCATCACGGATCACTTTCTCGAGGGCCAGGTTAAAGAGGACGCATGGTAGGGCATCTCTTCTCGTAGACCGTTGTTGATGTCCAATGGTCTTGAAACTGATCCTGCTGCTATTATCTGGCCTCGCACATTGGTCAAGGTCAGCCTAGTCAGTCTTATTTCGTCGGGATACCGAATTCTCTCATGGCCGTGTGCACTTTTACTCTGACTATGCTATCATAGACGGCTTTAAAGTCGATGAATAGATGGTCCAACTGTTGTCCATATTCCAACAGTTTTTCCAACGCTTGCCGCAGTGAGAAAATCTGATCTGTTGCTGGTTAGCCTGGATTGAAGCCTCTTTGGTATGGGCCAATGATGTTCTGAGCGTATGGGGCTATCCGGCCTAGCAAGATAGCGGAGAATATCTTATAGATAGTATTCAGCAACGTGATACCTCTATAATTGCTGCACTGTGTGATATCTCCCTGACAGATAATGCCAATCGTTAGGTATTGATTCGCTGTCCCATACCTTGAGCACAAGCTGATGAACCACTTGATGTAACTGGTCGCCTCCATAATTAACTAATTCGGCTGTAATTCCATCGGCTCCTGGCAACTTATGATTTTTAACCCGATGAATTGCATGGACTGTTTCTCCTATACTTGGTGGTGGCAGTATTTGTCCGTCGTCTTTAGTTGGCGGGATCTCCAACTCGCCGATAGTCTGGTTGTTCAGTAGCTCATCAAAGTACTCAACCAATCGCTCCAAAATGCCCATTCTGCCGGAGATCAGATTTGCCTCTTTGTCTTGGCAGGGTGAGCATCGAGGTGTATAAGTTCTTTGAGAATGCAACATTACTCAGTATGCGGCATTCTTCCGTTCCGCTGCTAGCTTATATTCATCACCGAACCAGCCGTTCCGACTCTTTTTGCGGCTGGGGCCAAGTATGTTTGTGGCTTCAGCTGATTGTGAAAATAATTTTTTATTGCTTCATCTCCAGGTCCTCTGTTGACTGTGGTTATTGCGGTACCCATTTCCCTCTTATAGGTGTCGCGGAGGGCTGTGTTGTGGATGGCTTCAGTATTCACTCTCACCTGATTGTCAGAGGGGATTGTAGGTGGTGTCGTAATTGTAACTCTGAGTCTATATTGGCCCCCCTATATGTTCTGACATTCATCAAGGCTGAGAGGTGGCGGCGTTCAATCAGCACGTGGTCAATTTAGCTGAAAGTGGTCCCATCTGGAGAGGCCCACGTATGTTTGTGAACCGCTTTCCGTGCAAACCAGGTACTTTCAACAACCATTTCGTATGATACTGCTAACTGGATAATGCGCAATCCAATCCAATCCAATCAAATCCAATACCAATTATCATTGGTATCCCTATGTAAGCTATGGGAGCCGACGTATCGCCTGAATACGGGCTGTATCCCTACTTGACTGTTGAAATCTCCAAGTATGATTTTGATATCATACTTGGGACAGGCTTCGAGGTTCCGCTCAACTGCCTCGTAGAAGGTATCCTTCTCCGACTCTGCAGTCTCCTCTGTAGGGGCGTGAAAGTTTATGAGGCTTATATTTCTAAACTTGCCTCGCAAACGCAGAGTGCATAGCCTTTCGCTTATATTTTCAAAGCCGATAACAGCAGGTTTCATTTTTTGGCTGACTAAGAAACCTACTCCGAGCACATGGTTTACTGGATGAGAAAACGCGCAAATCGTTAATTCGTTGTCGTTGCCGGGTTCGTCGTTGTAAGATCCATCCTGTCCGAGGCTCCTTTCGTGGCTTCGTAACATGGGTTTTCCATGTAGGGTTGTCAGCTCTACCCAACCCCCAACCTGGAGGACCAGTTGGTACATTTTGTCCCGTTTTTAGGCGCGGGAGACTCGCCTTCATCCTTCTCCGTCTGCAGTTTTTCGTAAAGAAAGAACTCCCAGCGATCGCCACGTGGAGGTGGAGATAGGGTTTGGTAGTAGAGCTGTTGGTGTTGATTCAGCAGGCGTTTCCCAGGTCTTATGCTCTATCGTGGGTACCAATCCACGTTTCGCCCTGGAACCTATACTACCCTTTGACCGCCTTTGTAAGATAACACCTTAAAAGGCTTACCAAACGACTATACATAATCGACTTAAGTAAGCTGATGACATTTTCTCCATGGAAGTAATGCTAAGCCAAGCCTTCGTCTAAGGCGGTTAATGTTTTCAGTCAGTTGAAGCCTATTAACTCTAAAGGGGATAATGGGTTCTAAGCCACCTTACTGTCCAGCTTGGCAAACATCTTTTAATTTCACTCTTCTCTTAATAACGAACTTATATGTTTTTCTGTTTAATTTTTTGTGAGGCGTAGGTAGGCCTGAAGAGATGGGAGGGGGAAGGGTCGATTTTTGCCCAGACCTGCAAATTTCCCAAAGGTCCGGAAAAGAGATTTTAAAACATGTATATGTGTTTGACATGTCATCAGACTTTTGACAGATGAGTTCTACTCCCAGAAATCAGAGAAGAGCTACTGGAAATTTACAATACGATATGCAGAGCCGAAACTTTGGGTCCGGAAGGCAAAATTAATAAGGTCATTCAACTCGTGGTAAAGACAAGGCCGGACAAGTTTACTGAGTTGTCCGAAGCATGCATTGCAAAGCAAATTTCCCTTGCATTATGCGAGTGGATGTAACTTCTTTTGGTACCCAAACTTCGAAAACCTACCGGCGAGTATTGTCTAACTGAGTCATGTACATATAATGACAGTTCTGGGTTGTTGATGGCCTAGAAACCTTTGAGATTGGCAATTTGGATTCCGTAAATCGATCTGACTTTCGAAATCATAAAATTATTTACCGGCTTGGCTGAAACTATGTGGTTTGAGGAATGCAATTAAATTCGGCCAACCACATAGAATCATGTGTTCCCTAACGACAGTTCTTATTGCTGTCTCTCGTGAAGCGTAAATACCGAATACCGAAAGTAGACGATGTGCAATATCCTTGCAAGTAGATTTCCCAGGTCTGATAAAGGGGAGAGAAAACAAGCTGATTAAACCAGGATCCGAAATAAAGCAGTAACTAACGCTAAAGGAAAAATAGAGGGGCCTGCATAATTTTTATCTCGGGCCCAGATTTTATCTCTATGGCCCTGACCATATACATATATATGCTTTATTATTGCTTACCCTGGCAAGAACTCACTAATGAGGATCTCATTGAATTTCAGGCACTGAAAAGCAACAAAAATATAGAAAATATCTCTTGTCAGTTCTGAAAAAAAATTTTGTGTGAAACAAAATTTTATTAGAATCGATTCGATGTCGTCCGTCTCTCAAGATTGTCACGTGGTGAAATGGCGTAGTCTGTGACTCCCTTTACATATAGCAACTTGCGCCATTTTGTTTTGAGTCTCAGGGGGGCTCCGGAATGGGGTGCAAAATTTTTTTTACAGAATATAGCCATGTGCGGTATCAAATAAAAGGGCTCATTTAGTACTTTTCGAAACTAGTCCCGTATTTTATATCGGGTAAAACGTGAAAGAGTGAGTACTCGAAATATGACCCACAAAAAGTGTAACAGGGCTCGTTCTCAGAACCTATCTAAACGAAAAATCTGGGACAAACCACAGTGGTTTATCTAAACAAAATCTAGGCGTTCAGATATCTGCACAAATAAACTTAATAATAGTATACTAGCACATTTTAGATATTTGACCGGAAACCTCCCTTAAGTGCGTGCTGGAAGTATAAAATTTGGCGATGATATAAGGGATAACAAGTTTGGGAAGTTAGAAGGTTATAGAAGATGAAACTTTTACATTTTATGTGAATTTTGTGTATGACGTTATCATAAAATATCAATTCGTTTTGTATTAGTTTTTTAATCATTTATATATCAATATCAATTACTTGAGACAGACATGTATGTATTTTTATATATATATTAATGAAGCTTTGGGGTAGTGGCTAATTCAGATAGATATACCGATTTGTAAATAAAACCAAGCGGTATTCAATATACGGACTGTATATGTACATACACTTGTCAAAATAACTATTCGTGCACTTCATGGTTTGAATTGAATTGATTTGACTCAGTGATAGTTTGTTTCGAATTAAAAATCGTGAGACAAAAGATATTGATGCTGATGAGCGAGGATTGATCCTAAAATTACGCACTGAAGGAAAATCTTTACGTGAAATCTCAAAGATTATTGATAGAAGCCACTCTTCCATTCAGTTTTAAAAACTTTCAACCAAACCACGAACAAGCCGTCCATCTAAGTTGACCAAGCGGTTAATTTTGTCATCAGTGAAAGAAAATTCAAGAATTATGGCTTCGAAAATTAACGAAGATGTAAGGGAATCCTTCTACAAATCCGACATAAACCGAAAGAATAATACATAAAAATGGCTCCAAAATTCTGGGAACGGGTCCTTTTTTCCGAAGAAAGCAAGTTCTAAATCTTTGAAGTAAAAAAGAAGTTAATTTCCCGGAAGATGGGAACAGCGCTTAATAAGGAAACATTCTAGCAACGGTTAAGCATGAGGTGGTGTTATGGCTTGGGGGTGTATGTCAGCTACAGGGGTTGGGAATTGATATTTATAGAATCCACAATGGACCAGTGTGGTTATTTCAATATTTTGAAACTAAATTTTGAACAAAGTGCACAACAGCTGAACCTAGGGCAAGATTTTTGGTTCCAGCAAGATAATGATCCTAAGCACACGGCGCACAATGTGAAGTTGTGGCTACTTTATAACACCAAACATCAATTGTATACACCCCCTCAATCATCAGACCTTAACCCCATAGAACATTTGTGGGATTTACAGGAGCGTTAAATTCGCAATCATAACATTACGTTGAAAGGAAAGCTAAAGGCGTTATTATGGAGGAATGGACCAAAATTAGCGAGAGAAGAAACATCCAAATCAATACACAAATTAATTTATGTACGTGCATATATAAGTATAGTAACCGGTAATAGGCAATGTTTGTTTGTATAGGGTGAGTCTCACATCTAGGTCTATAATGTGTACGTATATCTTGTAGTTTGAAAAAAATATGAAATAATATTTTCGGTTTTTAGCCATATACGAATGGAAATTTGTGCGTAGAAACAAGCTTTATATGATAAAAGTAGTTCCTTTGTTTCCTATAGTTCTTTTTAAGTAAAACTATTAAAAGGAAAAGTTTCCAGTTTAACTATAGATTTTACTTAAGGATCGCAGACACGTATTTCGGGCACAACATGTGTCCTTCAGTGCTGGTTTTGTAATAATTTATTTCACTTAACTCTATAGCCTTATATACCGTAGCATATTAAACCAATTAACCTGAAAACTAGTAGTTAATTAAAAATTTCTGGAATTGTAATACCCTCTTAATTACTTACTGCACTTAGTTGGAATAAGCTAGATGAACAGTTGCCCATATCGATGTTCAACAACCTGGCATTACTCAGTTTAAATATTTCCAGACTTTTTCCGGCGTCTAGCTTGGGGATTTTATGTATTTTTTGTATAATATCCACGTTGTCCCAGAAAATGTTATGGCCGCCTACTATGTCTTTTGCGACTGCAGACTAGAAATACCGTAGTTTATTTTTTGTTGGTAGTTCCGCTTCTTTGGTATGTTCCTCGAATCTTATATATTTGTACCAATTGCTTAGTCTGGCCTATATATAAACTGGTGCATTCCGGGCATGTGATCTTATAAATCCATTCCCGGTTACACTCGGGAAAAGTGCTTTCACATCAAACAGAACTAGGATTTCATGTTGCCTAATTTTAGCATCTTTCAGCTTCTCGATCATTTGGAAGCTGTTTTTTCGGCATATTTGCTACGATAGTGATAGCGTTGACTTCCTGTAGTAACCATTTGGCAATATTGTAGGTGGGGGAACTAGTGCATAGAAAGTCTCTCACAAAAGATTAACGCAAAACCTTCATACCCGAAGCACCAGCTTCCGCTATTCCGACTTGTTATTACTATAGATGACATCGCATCATTTCAACTTTCAGGCCCTACTTCGAAAGTCATACGTTTTCTTAATTAATAAAACTTATGATGTCTTAAACGATCAAGAAAGCAGCGAAGTAGACGAATTGATCAAGTTTCGTATTCAGTGTGCAGAAGAATGTCGAGAGCTTGGATATCAGTCAGCGAAAGATTTTTATATCATGGTATAATAAACCTTATTGAAGGTCTACATTCTTTTCAGTTATGTTTTACTTTCAGAACTTAAGAGATACTTCATCATCTGCTAAATGTTTACTCGATTATGCAGTATTCAATCTTCAGATCGGCGATACTGCCAAAGCTATGGTCTGTGCCTTAGATGCGGTCGATAAAGAGCCCTCTACGTACGACAGCTATATCATACAAGCTTATGTAAACTACGCGAAAAGAGAAAGAAAGGAATGTGAGTCTAATCTACAATTTGTAACAAAATGCTGCCCAAAGTTCTTTGAAGCATGGATGGTATTATATCTATTGCACGTTAACGACAGTGAAAGTCGCAACTTTGAAATAGTTAAGCAAGGAATGGATAATGCATTCACTCTCCCCTACATTGGTCATCTTCACAAGATGGAATGTATTTTTTGGCCAGTTGATCCTAGTTCCAACCGATTTGTTAGAGCAATGTCGAATTTCATCACTTGGGGCTGCATTGGATTCGCGGAACTCGCCCTCGCATATTCTGTGAATGAGTTATGTCCCGATAGTTATAAATACCTTACTCATAAAGCACTCATCAATTATGCCCGTGGAAGTTACATTGAAGCATTGCAAGATTTAAAGCCATTGAATCCAATCTGCACCTGCGAACTAAAGAAAATAAAACGGTTAAGGGCGCATTGCTACCTTAACCTAAACAATCATAGTGTTACGACTGTAATGGACGTCCTACCAGCAAGTTTTCTCGAGAATAAAGTTTACACACCAAGATGCAATCTCATGAATTTGAAACTGGCCAAATTCTTTTTGAACGCGGGGAAAACAAAGATTGGGCGATATTATTTGAAGAAATGTAGTAAAAAAGCGGGTACCTACGCTTGCTTAATTGAAATGGGAAACTCATCGCTCAAGGTTTCGTACATGAATTATGATTACCTTCTAAATTTTAACGATGTCATCTTGCAGTTCCGCTGCTTTGGAAATGCTTTAAATTATTTCAAACAAGCCCATAAGATGAATCCCTACGACTGGTTCCCTTGGGCACAGCTGGCAATTATCTACTTTCGATCTAATCTACCGGAGCAGTATCGGATTTGTTCAAAAAACGCCAGAAAGGTATCTTTGAAATAAATATAGTTGTGCAATAATATATGCAGCTAGAATTCAAATGCCTAACCTATTTAGAATAATAATAATAACCGTTGGCGCAACAATCCATATAGGATCATGGCTTTGAAGTGTGTTAGAGCACTTCATTCAAGATTGTTACGGGACACTACAGTATACTGGAGGAGGCAATGTGGTCATCATTGCACTCGCCCGAGATTATTACCCTTATTTGACTCAGGTACTCATTCACAGCTAAGTCGACTTGTATCCGACATCCAGTCACGATGAGAAATCCCTCTGCCACCAGTGAGATTTGAACCACGACCTTCCGCTATGGCAGCTCTCTAGCTACTCGAGCCATCCCGACACCTATTTAGAATACCGACTTCATTCCCAACTTATCTGTCGAGCATTTTTAAAGAGCAGTCAGATTCTCTTGTAAAGATTCTCGACAGGCAAGTAGGGAATGAAGTTCAGTCGTTACTAAACTATAATCCTCAGTTCACATACTCTAAACAGATCATTTTTGACTAATATTTCCGCGAAGTTGCTCATGTAGGCAGACTTATCCATTCAGTAAGTAAAATCAAAGGAAGGAATTAAAGGCTTCATTACCCGCTGTGAGTGATGGTTGGTGTCGCGTTCGAATTGAGTGAAATCCCGAGAAGTTCAGCCTAGTGTACGCCATGAGAAAAAAGAAAATACCGCAGAACGAAATGACTTAAAAAGTACATACCACATCACGAAAGAGCTTGCATGTGGTGGCAAATCTTTCGACGGTCTTGTGAAAGACTCGATTTCTCATCCACGATGATGAACAATTGAAGAGATAGAAAGAACAGTTCACCACGGTTCTTAAGGGGGTTATCCCGTATGAAGGTAGTTTTTTTTCGCTTCTTTTAGAAATTTCTTGTGACGAACTGGTTAAAGGTACAAGCATGAATTTTTGACCATATATTTATTAATATCTTAAGCATGCGTAGTAATTTTTCCAGCATGATAACATCGTTCGTTATTGAAACGCAGAGCAACTTATACACCCATCTCCAAAAAGGTGTTTTTCTGCTGCTCCGCTAGAGGGCGCTGGGATCATATTAAAGAAAAAATGTAAACGGCATTTTAACGTGCAGACTTAACCACTTTCCGTAAACTCGCATTATTAAAAAACATTGAAAGGCAAATTTTTGGTGCCGTGTTAAATTTTTTTTTGTGAATTTTAGTGTTTTTCGAGGCTTCTTTAATGAATAAAAAAAAGCTAGTGAATGCATCGCAATTATCCTAGTTTGTGGACCGTAGAAATATGTTCTGAATAAGTCGTGAAAATTTCAAAGAATTTCGTTGGATAGATTTTGGGCTATGGTGGCAGCAGATTTTCAACATGCAGTTTCGAGGAAAACGTAAAAAAAGTAGAATGCGGTTTTTAACCATAAAATATTAACTGACCATTAATCTGCTATACTTAATCCATAAACCTTAGGTTTCTTGAAGAAACACATGTATAGCCTTGGCTTCAATTCTTGTCGGTTTATGATTCATTCGAACGTCATTTGAACTGATAAATACGCGCTTTATTACGTCGATCGACATAAATCTGGCATGTGACATTTTACCTGTTTAACATTGAATTTTCGAACGACTCCGAATATCAAAAAATCTCTTTGCGCATATATTTGACACTATATCTAAATACAATTGATGCCAAAAAAAATCGATTAATCGGATCCGAGTTATGACTACCCGAAGCAACACTATTCGCACAGTACGACTACTAAAGGCCTTCGTATTTCCTTATATGGGAGCATACATGAGAGACAGAAGAAATATGCCAAAGCTAACTGGGAAACTCTCCTGCAAGAATATAGTGACAATTGCTATCAAATGAGGTCTTACAGAAGTCTTAAGGACTCCAAAAGATGGGGCAACAAGTGGTGGAAAAGAGTATTTCACAAGGCTCTACTTTTTATTATAACGAAAGAAGTGAAGAATATCCAAACTGTCACCGAGAGGATGCGAAATTAACGCACGTTGTGAAAAAAGGGCATATAACCTTTAACATCTTTCCTTGAAATACATTATTTTACCTAATAGATAGAGATAACCTATAGATCCTAATAGCACGTGTTTTACCACCAATAGGTTCATTGGAACGAAATACATAGGTTTTGAAGTGGCCTGTCTGCTAGCACCTCACAATCAACTCGGCCATTAGCATCTAACCACCAAGTGGTTTTCATTTGTAAAATGCTCCTCAGCATCCTGTCCTAGACAGAAACTCCTCAACATCCGTAAAATCTAGCGCTTTCGCATCTAATCTTATACGAGAACATCCAGTTTAAGTCCAATTCCTATTTATGTAATTTGGGTATGATCCATGAGATAAATTGAACTAGTGACTCAGTACTCGAAACTAATCTATACATCCACAGTAAATTCACAAGAACTAATGGCACGGAATCATCATCAGCAACCGGTATCCGGTCTAGGCCTGCCTTAATAAGGAACTCCAGACATCCCGATTTTGCGCCGAGGTCCACCAATTCCAATTCCCAAAAAGCTGTCTGGCGTCCTGACATACGCCATCGCTCCATCTTAGGCAGGGTCTGCCTCGTCTTCTTTTTCTACCATAGATATTGCCCTTACAGACTTTCCAGGCTGAATCATCCTCTTCCATACGGATTAAGTGACCCGCCCACCGTAACCTATTGAGCCGGATTTTATCCACAACCTGACGGTCATGGTATCGCTCATAGATTTCGACATTATGTAGGCTACGGAATCGTCCATCCTCATGTAGGGAGCCAAAAATTCTTCGGAGGATTCTTCTCTCGAACGTGGCCAAGAGTTCGCAATTCTTCTTGCTAAGAACCCAAGTCTCCGAGGAATACATGAGGACTGGCAAGATCATAGTCTTGTACAGTAAGAGCTTTGACCCTATGGTGAGACGTTTCGAGCGGAACAGTTTTTGTAAGCTGAAATAGGCTCTGTTGGCTGACAACAACCGTGCGCGGATTTCATCATCGTAGCTGTTATCGGTTGTGATTTGCGACCCTAGATAGGAGAAATTATCAACGGTCTCAAAGTTGTATTCTCCTATCTTTATTCATGGTTTTCGGTGCTGACGTTGCCACCATATACTTTGTCTTACCTTCATTGACGACGAAGGCAGTTTGTACGTCTCGGTTCTTCCCATGATCTCGATATCGTCAGCATAGGTCAGTAGTTGTTGAGAAAAAGAGTAAATTCCCAGCGTGAGCATATAATAGGGAATAGCTGATAATACAGGTGTACCTTCAGCTACAGCCCACCTAGAACTTCTATATAATATAAAAATTAAAAAAAGCTGTTTTGCTATATTTTTTTTTATTTTTTTTTCTTTTTCAGAACAAAATTACCGATGAGATTATATCTCGTGAGCTCGATAAAATTGACAAGACGTTGAATGGATAACAAGAATATAAAATTATTCGTGTTTTTAATTATTTTTTCACATGTTTGCATTGAATACAATAGTTCACTTCATATCGCAAGTTGTTACTCTCTATATTATAAATAAATAAATATAATAAACATAATAAGATCGAAATAATAAGTTAATTTGATTAATAATTTAATACATATTATATGTACGATTAAAAAAGATTCTCATTTGAAATATCAAAAACGTTCTGTGACAGAAAGATAGCATAATTTCCTAGTAGAAAATGTTCTTCAATATCACTAAGCTACTTTCAAATATTGGGTAAATACCATTCCAGTATAAAAATTTTTTTTTATATATTTCTACTTTTTCCGTTTTTTTTAGATTTATCAAACATGGTAGAAGAAAACAAAACAAGGTTAAACAATATATGGACCACCGCAGCGCTGGTCTAATTATCTTCTTATTGATCAAAAATTATCTTCAAAGAAAAACTAATTAACCGTTGACACGGCTCTTTTCACATCGTAGCCGAGTTTAACATTTTTCTCGAAACTCTGTTGAAAAAATACGAAATGCTCAGGGTAACAATAGATCCCACACTACTAGTGCGGTGCAATGCATTTCAGCTTAAATTGCAGTTTCATATCAAGTTTAAACAAAATATAAAAGTACGTCGAAGGAGTGAAACATTATTTTCTAAAGAAAACTGTGCTAATCTGTTTTCAATACGGGAATTTTTCAATGATCACTCCTTAATTCGATTCCTTATCATCAGTTGGCGGCAATCGCCTCCGAGGCTGCCGAGACTGAAACAATAGTCTCATTCGAAATTGTATCACAATTTACCTTCTGCTCTCCGCTGTCTGCTTCGGCTGCGTTCTCAGAT
The DNA here is from genome assembly GCF_905115235.1 of Hermetia illucens. Lineage (NCBI taxonomy): Eukaryota > Metazoa > Arthropoda > Insecta > Diptera > Stratiomyidae > Hermetia > Hermetia illucens. The sequence continues at coordinate 141,172,203 of NC_051849.1, read as the reverse complement.
TCGGTAATAAGATCACAGCTACTTTTATTGCTTTCAGTGATATTCTCCTTTCTTTCCGGACCGACAGAATTAGTTTCATTATTTGGCGCTTTATCTATTGGCGCCATGGACTCTTCAGTTTTGTCTGAGTCGTTAACCTTATCGGAAGAAACCGGTGAAGCCAGTACTTCGCCAGACTCTACTGAAGCTACATTATCAGCGATTGGCGAGTTCGGCTGATCTGCTGCAGCTGGTGCAGTATCATTAGTTTGCGATACTTGACGAATGCGCATCAAGCGATCTTGAACACTTTTCTTAGCAAATTCTGGTTTATGTGACAAGTCAATGGCGAGCAAATCTCCTGCGCTTTCGGAAGGTAAATCAGCAACTAGTGGATGTGGTACTGCTGCTACATTGGGAACAGTAACTGCAGCAGAAGGTGCTGAAAATTTAGACGACTTCGGTTTGTTTGGTTTTGTGTTCTTTGCCGCGCTAGGGGGCTGAGTATTGATCACGGTACTGTTGGCGTTAACAACCGAAGGTGCAGTATCACGACGAGTTATATTTTTATTGGGTTGTGGAAAGTTGGAATTTGGGTTTGCGTTTTGACGATGAGCACTTTTCTGTTGTGGTTTTGGAGAATGTGGTGCCTTATTGATTGACAAATCTTTTTCGACTGCTTGGATGGAGAATTGTGGCTTAGTAACTTGCCGCGGTCCAACTCGTCCCGTTCCGATAACCGGAGCTGAAGTAACTAAATTTCGAAGATATTTATAAAATTATAAAACTATAACTAAAGAACATAGAAAACTAAGATAACATATTTACTCTAAAAACGCAAAGAAAAGGCATGCATGCAAAGTCCATGATTAGTAGTGTCCAGAGAATTTCCCGGCACGAACTTTTTTTACTACTTTCCATATGCGGTGACTCGCGAAATTGATCAAATGTTAAGCGATTTTAGTAGGATTTAACTACGTGAGTTTCGCTTTCCTCAATATATAAAAATAATATATATGTGAACCAGCTCTGCGGGAACAGTTTATTTAAATGAATTCACGGTCGCTAAAAAAAATTTGACTTTTCTCAATGACTGGAATCAATTTCTACTTGATTGTTTTAACTCGGAAGATATGAAGAATATCCTTGCAAATATACATTCTTCGCCCTACTCATTAAAAGATACAAGCTATACAGTGACCCAAGAGATATGCTTGTGTAACTATATTTCTTGTAAACCTAATCATTGGACCCTTTTTCAGCGACTAGAAACAAGAGGCAGTTGTTAATATCTCGAAAAAAAACGCCTGTTGTTTGCATTAATTGGTATCGCAAAAATAGTAGCTAAAATAATTCTATAATACATGAAGGAACATATCTTAAAATTTTGATAAACAAAACTGATTAGCTTCTCGCTTTCGCTTTGATTCCGCTTATTCTAACCATAACCTTTCGGTTGTGGTTAGTATGTAGTTAGTGCGGAGATAAGAGCGCCATTCGACCTGTTGCAATGCTCTACGCAGAAGTCGAATTCCAGATAAACCAGCCAAGAAAACAACTGCCATTGTTTCTCGAAACCTCAAAGCCAACGACGACCTACAGGCTACAAATCCATGGATGTATTAATTGACAGGTCACAAATTAAAGAAGGCTATGTTTGCAATGTAGTAAAATCAAACTGCTTTGACTTTGCAGAAATACAATAGGAACATTGAGTGCTTCCATCATTACAGGTTCACTAAATGTAAATATCTATAATGAAGTCAATTTTGATGTACGCATACATACATCATACATCTAGACTTGCAGCCAATGAGTGTAATGCTCAGACTTAAACCGGAGATATGTACTTTGGTAGGGATCCTCTTCAACAAAGAATTTGTACCCTCTTTGTCTTTAGGAGCCACGCTTAGATTCACAAAAACTTGCAAGAGCGAGGGTTGATTTCAGACAGCATTTAAACCGTGGAATTCTTGAACGAACAAAGGGATATTACAGAATACAGGGTTGAACATTTATAACTGCAACAATAGCGGCGACAGAGTTATGCACTGTCATCTGAAGCATATAATTCAAACAGAATGGTTACTGTGAGATCAATCAGCTTCAAAGCAAACTATGATTTTATGATCCAACGATTTTTCAATATGCTAAAAAGGAGGGAGACTTCTGCACCCTAGATCAATTCAAGGTGCCTTCATTTCCGCTATGTTATAGACATTTTGAACAGCCTAACTGAACGTCTCCGGACACTAACCACATCAACACTCAATGATCCATAGTGGAACACTGCGAGGAATTTAGATCCATGCTTCACCGGCTTTTTACTATATTGACACGACTGTGTAAACAATGCATTTGAATAAACCACGCACCAAAATACCGTCAAAGCTATATTCTGTTATTGATACAATTTTCACTCATCAGTGGCGTCTTCATACTGCTCCATCTCCAAGTACCGAATATTGAAAAGTGCATCAAATGTTGGACAGTTTCATATTCTACCTACATCTACCTTCTCTATCGAACGGCTCTCTTTATTTAAGTGATCTCATTTAAAGCATATGCTGCCACGAAGTAAAATTTATCTATGCAGCAAAACCGACAAATCGTTCACTCGAAGGAAAAAATCCGCACTACAGATGGAAAAAAAACTGACGGCTTCTCAGGAAGGGGTGACTCTGTCAATTCAAGAGCAAGGGGAATGCCAAAAATATGCACAGGTTCAAACTAGACAAGTCCTATCTATAAAAGTAATTCCATTTATCCGGAACACATAGTCCTTCAGAATTTGAAATTTATGGACGAAATAGAAATGAATATCAGTAGGAAAAAGCTCCCAAGCGGAAACTGCGAAATAAGCCAAAATTAAAACCAGGAAAATGCAATTACATGTGATGGAGGAATGAAATTAGCTAGCATGAACACAATCAAAAAAAAAAATCTGCAAAAGGTTAAATCTCTGGTGGAAAACACTTCATAAGAGAACTAAAATCCAAACTTATTTTCCGCGAATTACAGCTAATTAAATTGAATTAATTCTAATTTAAGGAAAACAAATTAATGAAAAAATGAAAACCCAATTTCATTTGATCTATTTCGTGAACCACTACAACTTATTCAACTTGCATTGATGTTTAGCACAAAACATGGCAAAACAACAGCACATACTTACGTTTTACACTTTTAACTTCTCCAGTTTGTGACACGGAGACAGTAATGTTTCCACGTTTCTCCACTGCATTAGCATGATGATGGGTGGGACTTTTCTTTGCATTAATGATTGCATCACCAATAGTAGCGCGTTCCGGCCGCAAAAGTGCTTCGTTCTCTGAATTCAATTTATCATTATCCCACTCCCGTCTCCATTTCCCCTCGCCCACCTTCTGCCTATTGATTCGAGCTTCATCAATCTTCTCACGTTCACTACGCCATTGTTCATAATCTGGTTGTGAGTTCTGTTTTTGATATTTAGGACTATGCATTTTCCCACCGCGTCCACGGAAGCTTCCAGCATTCGGCCCACCCCGTCTTTGTTGTTGATCCTTACCTTTATTGTTATTATTTTGTTTTGAATCTTTATCCTTGCCGCTACCCTTTTCCGGTTTCTGAATTATCAGACCATCCCGTTCAGCATCAGCTAGGAAATTGTAAGCTGGATCAGGGGGAGGGCCTTCTCCCTCTGGGAACTTTTTATAGTCCCTTTTTTGTTTTTTCTCTTCTAGTTTCTGATTATTGAGTTCTTCTAGTTTTTCTGGTTTCACATCATACGTAAAGTCAATTTTATCGTATTTATGTGTGCGAGGCCAATCATCATCCTTAGGCGGTTTTGTTTCGACCATTGCATTCTCTTTCAGTGCCCGAAGTCGATCCTCTTCAGCTTCGCGATATTTTTTTTCTATTTCTTCGTTACGTTTCTTTATTCGCTCGATCCGTTCGTCGAGATTCTCTTTAGCTATAGTTGACATATTGTTAAGAGTATCTGTAGAATAATAAGTAGAAATACAGGAAAATGTAGCCATTTTACTGATATTGGTACTGTTCTTAAAAATCATTTATTATATCTAAAAGTCTGCCTTATTTTTAAAAAAGTCCGAATTAATTAATAATTAGATGACTGTCGGCGGCGGCTCACCGTAAGTTTAATAAAACGACGTGCTTGGTTCGATAATAACGGTATCCGGGATTGGAAAAAGGAGCTTTACTACTAAAATGCATTTTTATTACGTAAATGCATATATTTCGGGAGCAACTTATTCCCTTCCTCAGTGCATTTGCCAAGAGTGAGGGTTCCTCTCTCTCTTCGAATTGTATAGAATATAAACCAGCACACTGAGCAAACAGCCGTGCTCCTGGAGGCGTCTGGCTCAAAAACTCTCGAGTTTAACGATAGGAGAACCAAATCTTCTTCGAATCGGCTCAGGTAATGAACATTCCCCATTTGAAATTAGCGACTATCAAGTAATGCAAGTATCCAGTCCGTCGATCGGCTCATTCTTCATGTTCCTATGACCTAGAACAAGGAAGCTGACTTTGTCGTGTCGCCCAGATTGCTCCGCGCGTATCTGTACTGCCCCACGAAACTGGAGGAATAAAAACCACACGCACACGCCTCCACGAGTGCTGTAAATGCTAAGAAGCTGTTTATAATCTAGCCGACTGTATCCTCGATGATTACCGATTCGACATTCCCCAACAGCTGGGACTGCATAGCCTTCAAGCGAGAATCTATTCACAGTCCTTGCTGGACGGGAAGTGCGTCTGGACCACTTTCCGATTTTCAAAGATAGGCTCATAGAATCTTAGTCTTGCAAAATCGTTGATACTTTGGATGTTCTCATAGACCCGCTTCCTGGCAGTCTTGATGGCTGACTTACACCGCTCCAAGCAGTCCTTATATGGCCGCCAGGGTTCATGCCTGTAGCAGACGTTGAAAAATTCCCTGGCCAACTTTCAAAGATTAGAGAGCTCTTCGGTTTTTCTGTATTTCGCGGGTCACGAAACTCTAAATTTTGAATACCTTTCTTAGAAAATATTCAACTGTTATCCGAAAAAGATCCCTGAACAGACACCCTCCAGTTCTCCGCCCTGCAAGTCTCCACTTCCCATATCAAGGGCCACAATTCCCCCGAGCTGAACTTCTGTTACGCACTGATAAGTTTGTGTTAATAAATGAAAGTCGTAAAGAGATTGACCTTTTTCGATGATTTCTATAACCTCCGCAAAGCGTGTGCCTCGCATTGGCAGCCTACCAACAGCCCGGCTTTCCTCGATGCGATGATAGATATCATTCCTTTGGCAGGGAATTGCAAATCCGGACATCTATTTATAACGATCATATACTAACCAAACTTGGATCGAGGGAAGAACACAATCTGCGTGGCAGTCCGCTAGCATCCTGGGGACGAAAGGAGTTGTTTAAAGCCTGAAACCCATGGTTCAGCCTTCAAATAAAGAGGGGGCTGTTTCGGGGACAAAAGAAAGTTCGGGGGAACGATCACACGACGCTAAATATATGTGACAAATTTTAAGTTAAAAATCACATCTGTCAACTCCAGAGAATAATATCAGTCATCCTCGCGATTGTGGGAAAGTATAAAAATAAATCGAGTGGATCATCTGTCGGGCTTTGAGAGAGACGGTTCTGACCGCACGTTTAAATTGCTGAACCTTTAGACATATAATCGAGAGATTGGTGAGAATAAGGCATCACAAAAAAGGATTCTTGGTTCGGATCGATGCCAAATCTTCAAAAACATGCAATAAGTGAAAAGCTACGCATCTTGATGCATATCCTACCAGCGAATATGCACAAAATGGAACTGATCACACACTGAGAATGAAGATGCCGCGAGTCAGCAAAGGATGACTGAAATAGCCATCTTGAGGAAGGATAAAAATCCCCTTGGGCCTTCCTATCCAAGTTCATGAGATCACGGTCGAATCCAGAGCGACAGAGAAATTTGTCAGCATTGAGGTAAGACTCGAAAATGAGCTTTGAGTAGACTTGGAACGTCGCGGAAAAAAGACAAAGTCGGAAGTTTCGTATCCATTAAGCCTTGTTTACTAATGAGCGGATTTCAGTTTGTTCTTCTCTACCATAGTAAGTATGAGCTGCTCAGCAAACAGATATATCTCAAGCTCGACGATGTTCGTGATAGCAATAGTTATTGCGATCTACAACTCAAAAAAGGCGAGGAAACAAAAAGTCAGCCATGAAGAAAGGGACCACACTCTCAAAGAATTGCAGCGACTTTGGGAGCGAGAATCGAGAGGTAGATGGGCTCAGCCAAAGGCACGATAAGATTGATTATTAACTAGCCCACGTATTCAGGGGGCACGGATATTTTTACACTTATCTGCACAAAATTGGAGAAGTATTTTCAGTCAGTATAGAGCTGGGTGGCACATTACATTTTTAAGGCGAAAAGGGACCGGCAGTGAAGTGGAGAATCCCTGAGCCATCGTTTATTTGACCCTAGTCCAGTGTAATGTGTCAAACGGTGAAAGTAATAGGGTTTCAGCTTGCTTCAAAACAGGATCCGATTCCACCTTACTACCAAAAAAATAATTTGAATTTCGATCTCAACAATTTCATTCCAGAATTATTTCTCAAGTGCTCCACTACAGACGCCCTTGGAGAAATCTCACTAAGTACATTGAGGAGATGGAAATACAAAGGAAGGCCTTGAATCCAGCAATTGAGTTTTATAGTTGCATGAGGAAAGTTTAATGACACATATTGTTTTTTTTTAAATTCAAATATGTAAGAACCAAATGAGTGGGATCCATTTTGCCTTCATGATGCTCTTCGATTCGAAGAAAAAGATTTGAATAAGATGAAAAAATTCACTGTTAACCGTCTGGCAAACAAATCGAAATTTGTGGACTTTATTACTTACTTTATTCATCTATAATAATGACTTGCATCGCAAGCCTGATCAGGAGGGATGAATGGAAACACGGACACTTACGACGGCTTACCGGTCTTTGGCAAATGAATAAATGAGGTAAAATTAAGAATTACGCAGAAATTATCCAATTCTAGACAAGTAAGCACCCAATGGCAAAGTATTTACGATCTTGTGTAGAAGATTAAACCAGAGCAATCGACCATCAATCACTTTGATGCTTTTGCCAACATTCAACAAGTCGGGGAACCGCAAGCTGGGCGCTTCAGGTATGAAAGGTTTTGTTTGCTTCTTGTGTGTGAGAACTATCCCATTTGTACGTAGCCCATCAAGAATATGCATTTAGCATGTCAGATTTAGTACTTTGGGTTATAAATTTACAAGGTAAAGACAACTTTGAGCTACTGTAACTTTGTTACTAATGGTATGATTTTGATCAAACTTGGAGATAATATGCTTCATATTATATTTTATACTATTACCAACTTTTATAACTCTGAGATAAACTTAAGGGGGGCTTTACTCAATTTTCCCAAAAATATGGTAATATACTATTAACTTAATTTGAACAGATATCGATATGGAGAGAATTTTGAGGCCTGGGCACCATATAGAGGCAGCATCATGATTTTTTTCAGATTTTTCAGTTGGGTAGTTTCTGAGAATGGGTCCGTTAAAGAAATCATCACTTTCCATCCCTCCCACTCCCCGCCTTTTTAACAAATCCCAAAACTAAGACCTATCATTTGATACCCCACATGACTATATTTGTTAAAAAAAATTTTTACACCCCCCTTTTACATGCATGTGGACTCCCCCTAAATCTCAACATAGAAGGATATCACTGTCTGGGGGTCCACAGGTCCCACCTTCTCACCAAATTTCTTGTCAATCGGTATAGCCGTTTCTGAAAAAAGTGCCTGTGACAAACAAAACCCTAAAATATACCGATAACGATGGAGTGATTAAGACCTGTTCAGAATTCTCCTACAACCCTTATATTATGAGTTTAACTCTGAACGCTTTACCTTTAGGAGATATTATTTCCCCCTTTTGAAGAATCTAGACACTAAGCATTATTGTTGCACTGTGTTCTGAGCCCCTTTCCTCCTGTCCTCTATATTTGTAAGGAAAGGTAACGCGGGGAGGATAATTCACATAAGACTGAATTATAAGAGCAAAAACAAATTTCCTCTAACCAACTCACTTTTGATGTCAAACAAAATTCATGGGAGTTGTTTTAGGCTACTTTAGAGTGAAGATTTTACATAAATTTAAAAATTACGGGGAAAATTGTGTCCACTGCAGGCCTCTTGAAAATCGAACAATTGTGGATTTCAGCAGTGGAGATATAGAATATGAATAGTCGCTAAGCAATGCCTAATTAGAACTTTACAATCACATTCTGTCTGTCGCACAATCACACATCAATAAGAAAACAAATCAGATTTCCGTAAATAAGTGGAGCACTTTACATAGGAAAGATAGAAATCTCCGCTCCACTCGTTCCATTTTCTGCTCCTTAGGCCGATACCATTCACCGTAGTCTGCTGTTCAGATCTAAACAAAAAACGTTACACTTTTAAAAATCTGTCGATCATTCTTTCACCGGAGAAATCGACTGACGACAATATGGGTTGGGAAAATAACTTTCAGTTTTCCAGCGAGTCTCACTTTCTAACGATCTGCGCTGCCGTGGAATAGCACCAACTACACAGTTTCGATGACCGTACCTACCTTTTACCATCTTAACTCCGCCAGATGAAAGCTATCACACTATGAAATTGGTCCAATTACGGATCTGCACACAAAAGTACTCTCGGTTCAACTATGCGGGTTTTCAGAACTCCTGCACTCAACTCAAGTTTCCGGACTGCAGAATATGAATTATGACTTCATTCACACGAACGAGCTATGTACGTATGTGCAACCAGGCTTTTCACGTCAACGAGTTCAATGTTACCGCGAACTATTATTTAGTAATTTTTCGGGTGGCGACGGTAACGAATTGCGATCTGCACGACCAAGCACGAGAAACGAACTATGCCCAAAGTTGATCTTGCAGCTTGGACAAAACTTTTCACGATTTTGCAAAGTAATCTGGTGGACCAGATCTCAAAGGTAAATAAATGAAGCGCTGTTGATCAGATGGATCACACAATTGCCATCTCGAAACCCAGCCCCCACGCACGAACCCCCTTCTCAAGGTGAAAGCTACAATTTCGAGCACTCGAACCGCCAGCCATCCAATGCATTGCGAAGAAAAGAATCGCCCAGACGAGCAAGAGGCCAAAACGGAAAATTAAAAAGAGGTTACCTTTCTCCGAAGAATGCAATCAATTTCGGCTTGTGTATGGTTTTGTGTGGTGTCCTACTTTTTAATTCGCCACTGTTGCCGCCGTCGTTGTAGTTGTGTATTCTCGTCGCACTGCCGTCAGCCGCACTGTCGGTCGCATTTATGGAATGCAGAAAAAATAGGCATGCTGTCATCTCGCATTACTGCGATAATAACGCGAGTTCGGGGCGGAATTCTACTTACGTGCAGAGAAGATGCGTTAGCGCACTAGTTGCCGATGGTGTCGGTTGCTGGGGGTTGGAAAAGTAGAGGCACCGGACGACTTTTCTCGGCGAAAATTAAGACAACGGGCGATGACTACCAGTACTTGACGTGGAGTGCAGTACTGCGGGCGGCAAAGTGCGATGCAGAGCTGCAGGCATGTGCCATGTGCGGCACGAGTTTGACAGCATGCGTTGGCACGCGCCGTGTAGTGTGATTCTCTATATATTTATTTCGTGAGTTTCAACCGATTTTCAGAGAATCGGTACTTTAAGCTGAAAGAATTATTAACTAACAAACGACCAGTGCAGAAAACCATTGATTGCACTTTAATTTTGTGATGGGAACATACTTCCAAACTTCAGACCAATTTGCGCAAAAATTGCCGCAGTTTACTTATTAACATTTGAAAAAGTTACTGTGAAAAAACTAAACTAAAACCAGTAGTTGATTTACCTTGTTTGATAGATTATCTTCTCGCGCTCTTAAGGGGCCACATTATGCTTTATGGTACTGTAAGATAAATCGTATATGGCGCTCAATATTTCATAAACGAAGCATAGCGCACCCACAACGCGTACGCGCCATCGTTCCCGGTTCTACGAAATGCGCTTTACCTCTTTCCAAGTCTTCCCAAGAATACATTTAACGGTAACTGACCCGCACACCGACTCAGTCTTCATTCGAAATTTTCTCAGGTGAAAGTGTAGCGCTAAAACGGCGAAGACAGGAAGTCTTGGAGCTTCTAGGTATCAGTGCTGGTCACTTTCCATGTTCTGCTCCCGTATAACACTTCCACAATCATTGCCGACATTTAGAGCAGTTCCACCAGCCAGCGCAACTGAAGTCGAGGAGGCAACAAAACAAATGAAGTCGGAGAAAGCCACAGGGCCAAACGACATTGCATTTGAGTTCTGGAAAGCGAAGAGCTGGGACCCAACCCTGCGGCTCAGTGAATTCTTTAACCGGGTTATTCAGGAAGGAAGAACATCATCTAACTGGCAAGAAAGTACCACTGCTCCAATATGGAAAAAGAAAGGTAGTCCAGCAGAATGTTCAAATTACTGTCCGATCCGGTTACTTTCCCATACCATGAAGATTTTTGAACGCATTCTTGACAACCGTATTCGCGAAATCGTTGAAATAACCGCGAATCAAGCCGGATTTGTCAAAAACTGCGGAACTACTGACGCAATACACGCTGCACGGTTATTCATGGAGAAACACCGTGAGAAGCATCGCCCTCTTTACATTGCCTTTCTGGATCTAGAAAAAGCGTTTGACCGTATACCACACGAGCTAATCTGGTATGCTTTACGACAACACTTCGTGCCAGAAGAACTCGTGCGCTGGGTTCAATTCATCTACCACGATCCGAAAAGTAAAGTTCGAAGTATGGCGGGTGTATCAAAACCGCTTCGTATCTCTGTTGGTGTTCATCAAGGAAGCGCCCTCTCGCCACTCCTCTTTGTTCTTGTTATGGACCCCGTCACACGGGATATCCAACGTCCAACGCCCTACACACTGCTTTATGCAGATGATGTTTTCCTAGCATCTGATAACAAAAATCATTTCGAGCAACTTGTTCAAAAATGGAATGATCGCCTCATGCAACACGGTCTCAGATTGAATTTAAACAAAACTGAGTTTTTGACGACCGATCCCCATGAAACAGGCGCAATCACTGTCAGCAGCAGTGATCTGCCCAAAACTGAGCGATTTAAATACCTCGGGTCAACGCTATCAGTCAATGGAGATACGTTATGAAATGGCTTCAGGCATTAACGCAACCTGGATAAAGTGGCGTGCCACGACGTATCAACGAACGTTTCAAATCTAAAATTTACCGCAATGTCGTCCATCCAGTCGCTCTCTATGGTTCTGAGTGTTGGCCGACTATAAAAGACAATGAACGATGTCTTGCGGTAATGGAGACGAAGATGCTACGTTGGACTAGTGGCGTCACACGTTTAGATCACATCCGAAATGAGGATATCCGCGATCGTTATGGGGTTGCACCGATCGTGGAAAAGTTGCGAGGGGCTCCTTCGATGGTATGGTCACGCAATTCGCGTCAACGAAAATTCACTTGCCAAGATTGGTCTGAACATCGAAGTCGATGGTAAACGACCAAAAGGCAGACCTAAACAACGGTGGGTTGATACGCTAGATGGGGATTTGAAAGCCTCGAAATTGCACCCAGATCAGGCATTCGATAGAGCCAAATGACGAAGCCGATCACGACGAGCCGACCCCGCTTGTGAATGGGGCAAAGGCTGAAGAAAAAGAAGAAGAAGAAGATAACAGCACAGTGAGAATATTGGCGCGGAATAATCTATATTTCCAAATTTTAAATAAAACAGGAAAGGTGGGATCTAGCTCTGCTGATTCGTCGGGTAGCGTCAAGCTGCAATCTTGTCGGACTCCGTTTTGAAGTTCAAATTCTCCAGCATGTATGCATCATATGTCTTTTTATGCTCTCGTGTGTCGCTCTAATAATAGCTATCAGCATTTTCGGAATACATCCTCCTCCGTGGATGACATCTTGTTCACATTGTCGAAAGCCATTTCGAAATTAGTGGAAATTAGGTGTGGCGGAGATCCAAACTCCGCACAATCATCCATAGGGTATTGACATGGTCAATGGAGGAGGACCCAGAGCAGAAACCAGCCTGCAGTCTGCCAATGTTCTTTAATGCTGCTCTCCAGGATAATTTTAACGTAATACGCAAATACCATGCCTCGGAATCTTGCCTATGCTTCCCTGGTAGCGAAAAATGCTCCGTTTCCTCACACCTACTAGATGCGGGCGTGATACGAAGGCGAATACAAGCGATTATCTGGCTCGAAGTCAACGCCTCAATTGTTTCGCACATCCAGAAGGCAACTCCTAAATCTACTGGTGATCGCGATGTGGCCAATTTGATTGGATGTAAGTTGTCGTTCAGTTAAGACCCAACCGACATTATGGAAGGCTCTATGCTCAAACAATGTGCTATCAACGACGCGGTGGTGGAGGCTACCGAAATAGCCAAATCTCTCACTATTATCGTTACGGTCCTCAAGACCGTATTTTCCCAACACATATTCGAAAAATGCTGTTATCAAAGCCCATCTTTTGCAATTTTGCACCCGTCTTTTTTATGTATGGGGCCCCCTCCTTTAAGCTTAATATGCAGTAATGTAATTCACCGCATACGTGGAAGCTCACACTTCCAAACTCTCTAACAAATTTCGCATCAAAAGGTATAACCGTTTTTGAGAAAAGTGCGTGTGAAAGACAGACAGCCAGTAAACCGATTTTAATAAGGTTTTGTTGAAAACAAAAAAGGATAATAGGGGTCCCCATAACTTTCACCCGAACCCCGGTTTTCCCAAATAATTTCTACCTCTGGCCCGGATTTTTTCTCTACGGCCCTGTTTAAAACCCTAATTATTCAGGAGAAATCTATGTTTTTCACAGTTATACGCGTATAATCACTCTTGAAATCACATTGCCTCAGATTATCAACAACTGCTACTGGAGCCTCTAGTTCCGAGCGGATGCAACGCGTATCTGTGACGTGTCTTTTGGTTACCTTTCTTCTCGACCTGTTTTCCCCTCTGTGATTTTTTCAGGTATGATATATATAAGAACGAATGAGAAGCTCTGGTGGGTACTGCACGCGGAGTAATGCCAGAAGTGGGCTTCGTCTTAGCTCGGCATCTGCGAGGTGTATTTTAGACAAACGACTAGCCAGCCGGAAAGCCCCGCTTACTGCTTTCCTAAGAATTAATATTTAAACTCGAATAAAATTATTCCACCTTACCGATTTGGGCTAAGAGTTCTCAACCACCCAGTCAAAAAAACTGAATCAACCTTTTCAAGAGAGAAAGTGTTGTTTGGTATTCTTTCTGGATATTGCAAAGGCTTTTGATAAGACTTGACACAATGTATGAAATTAACCATTCTCTGCTTGCAAACTTCCAATATTCTTAGGAAGTCAAATTCTGGTTTTTTAAATGGCTTTTCTGCCGGCTAAGTACTGTTTTTGGTGCCTTATCGCATTAATTTTGGCCACAAAGTCAATGAAAATCAGAGACTTTTTTCGTTCCCATAGACATCTCCCTATACCATAACACTTTTCGGGGAAAAGAAATTTTCATTTGTACAAAGAACCGGACCTCCGCTTTTAATTTCTTAATCATTTTCGATATTTCGCTCCTCAGGTTGTCTTTATTTGGTTGGAGGGATATTGTCCTCGATCAGGCCTGCACGCTCGAAGTTTTAAGCAATTTTTACAAATTTTACGCAAAAAGAGTTCGCTATTTCCAACTGGATTAGCTACGGCTCGCAATTACTGTTCTGGATTTCAATCAATACGGTTTGGAAGTCTGTTGAAATTGTGGGGGTTGTTCCGCAATCACTTCTTGGGCCATCTTCTACCCGCGTCGCCGTAACGTTTTGAGGTATTACATGCAGTGCCGTGCGGTATTTTCCATTTTCGAAAAATGTAATGCCACGTAATCTTCTCTGTATAACTGTATTACATATTTTTCTTTACTTTTAAACTCTTTTCTAGATAGATAGTAAAGAATTTCACGGCGAACAAAAAATGCCAATATACAAAAAGTATTAGATATATTTTATGGCAGGACCCTAACGCGGCATAATCAACGGTAGAACAACGGCTGGCACAATGGAATATTAAAATTACTGAGGTGAGGTACCGAGTTGTTTTCACTCTCAGCAAACCCACACGTCGTCTCGTTGAACTCAATACTTTATTCATCCTGTAGTCTACTGAGACCCAATATGATAGAATCTATCCAAAAAAAATTGAAATCAGTACCAAATCAAGGACCCCATCCAACTACTCAATGAACATTCTAAAGTAACAATAATGTTCATTTACATTTACACCTCCTTGAACCTACGGAGTTCCACTCTGGATTGCTACATGCCTATTAAACATTGAAATTCACCGAGGACTGCAGTCGAAAATATTAAGATCAATCAATTCGACAATTTGAAACTCTGCCATATTATTTACATAGCATGCTGGTCCCAAGTCCAGGTAAAGGAGACTTTGAGGCGACGTACTTTGCACTATCCTCAGTAAAACAAAAATAAAATGAAATGAGGTCAGGAAGAGAGATAAATAAAGTATAGTTGGAGTTATTCCACTATGCTAATTCCTAACTAATCTCTCTTGGTGACAGATTCCGCGACAAGCTGACCAATATCATTAAAAACAATGATTGAATCGAGTAACAATGAGCCTCGGAAGAAATGCTGTGGCTCAGTCGGACGGGCCCCGGCCCTGTCGAGAAATGGGCAACGGTTCTTGAGGCATGGAAAGGCCGAGGAACTCGCAAGAGCCCTTCCGAAAAGGTGTATTGACATCTGTGCTCTACAAGAAACCCCATGGTCACACACTCAATACGGTGTTGGCATTGCCATATCAGAGGATTTCCGTGATATCATTAAACAATTCGAACGATTGTATGACCGGCTGATGAAGCTCACTGTTATATTAGCTGATTGCACTATTCTTCTTCACCGCGTATGCACCATAAACAGGTCGACCTGATGCCGAGAAAGGTGCGCCCTCTCACCACCCTTCTTTATTCTTGTTGTGAACACTGTCTCACGGGATATCCAACTTCCAGCGCCCTATACATTACTCTATGTAGATGATGTTTTCCTAGCGTCCAACAGCAAAAATGAATTTTTGCCGACCGCTCCACATAAAACAGGCACAATTACTGTCAATGGCAATGTCCTGCCCAAAAATTGAGCGATTTAAATATCTCGGGTCAATGTTATCAGCCAGTGAAGAACTGCGTTGTGAAATTGCCTCACACATTAGCGCAACATGGATGAAGTGGCGTTCCACAGCTGGATTTCTTTGTTATCGACGTATCAACGAACATCTCAAATCTAAAATTTCTTCTAGTGTCTTCCGCCCTCTATGGTTCTGAGTGTTAACCAACTATGAAAGGCAATAAACGGAGTCTTGCGGTAATTGAGGCGCAATCGTTACGAATCTTTCGAGATTACAACCTAATAATTTTCTCCAACGGGCCACTCATAGAGGACGGATCGGATGCAGGGGTGTTCTCGGGTAATCCGATTATGAAGAAGCTGACAGACGGACTCGCCAAGAGTCTGGATCCACAATGGTAGGGCCAGAACCATTTTTTGGCATACACTGTCAAGTTTACTGTGAAGGGTGATATTGCAAGGATTTACACAGCCAAGTGGAGAAGCTTACACTCTTGCCGCCAAGCGAAAATCCTTGTTAGAGCGGCATCTTTGGTGTCACTTAAGAAATGAGACATAAAAACCCTAGTAAGGCTTTTAGGGGCACACTATCCCTTAAACTACCATATGGAAAAAAATTGTGGTTTCAGTTGAATGCAGTCAATGTGAGGAGAAAGAGACGGCCCTGCCTCTCACACAAGACACGCCGGTAAGGCTTTCTTCAACGAAGAATTTGCGCACTCTCGGCTCCTGAAGAATGTGTTCTCAGATTCGCAAAAACCTGCGAATGGAACGGGACACCTAATATGGGCCTAACAAACGCCTGAGTTAATACCGACACATTTAAACCTCCCTGTGCGCAGTGCCCCAAGTATGAGAAATGCGAAATAGATATCATGGAGGAAAAAAGAATTGGGCACATCAGAACACAACTAATGTAAAAATACTTAAAAAAATACATTTATTAAAAAAATATTTAAAATACTTTGTATAAAACCACATACTTGTACGCTAAATTGTCGCTAAATAATTGCGCCTATGATCCACACATCATGCATTCGTCTCGGTTTTCCAAAGAACATACCATTTCCGCCATATGTTGTTCGCGCTCTCGTTCGCGATCATCGCGATCTCGGAGTGCTTGTTCTTCAGAAATACCGAAATTCGATGAACCGTTCATTTCATCATAATGAGCTTGCTGTTGCTGGGGCTTTCGAGGGCTGACATTGGGGGTGGGTGTTTTCTTAGGACTGCCTGCAGTACCATTACTAGTCTGTTTTCCATTTGTCATTGGATTCGATGATCCCAAACGATTTTTGTCCACAGTGAATTGAATCGCATTCGCTGCAGGTTTCGTACGCAAATAATACATCCCCGTTTTCAAGCCCATTTTCCAACCATAGAAATGAATTGATGTAAGTTTCCCGTAATTGGGTTCAGCGACGTGAATATTGAAAGATTGACTTTGATCAATAAAAGCCCCTCGATCTGCAGCCATTTGAATACTTGTTCGAACCGAAATTTCCCACACAGTCTTGTATAGGTCGCGAATTTCCTTTGGTATACGCTCAATATTTTGGATAGATCCACGGTTCGCAATTATCTCATGTTTCATATTTTCATCCCACAAATCCAACTCTGTTAAATCTTTGAGAAGATGATGGTTGACAACTTGGAATTCTCCAGATAGTACTCGCCTGTTGTAAATGTTGGAAGTGTACGGCTCGAATGATTCATTGTTACCAAGAATCTGTGCGGTTGATGCTGTAGGCATAGGAGCAACTAGTAGAGAATTTCGAATTCCGTGTTTCTTTATCTTCTCTTTCAATACACTCCAGTCCCAAAGATCTGTCGGTTTTTTATCCCACATATCATACTGCAAAATCCCCTTACTCACAGGCGATCCTTCATATGTTTCGTATGGTCCTTCTTTTTCAGCTATTTCACAACTGGATTCCAGTGCTCCGTAATAGATCGTTTCGAAAATTTGTTGATTAAGAAGTCGTGCTTCATCGCTTTCATAGGGATATCGCAACAAAATGAAGGCATCAGCAAGTCCCTGCACTCCAATACCGATCGGCCGGTGTCTCATATTAGACACTTTTGCTTCTGGAAGTGGGTAGTGATTAACATCTATAATCTTATTCAAATTTCTTGTTACGATCTTGGTGACTTCCTTCAGTTTTTTGAAATCATAGGTCCTATCATCATTCACAAACTTATTCAACGCAATAGAAGCAAGATTACAAACTGCAATCTCGTCCTTCGATGAATACTCTACTATTTCTGTGCACAGATTACTGCAGTGAATGGTACCCAGATTTTGTTGATTACTTTTTCGATTGCAAGCATCCTTGTATAACATGTACGGAGTACCGGTTTCTACTTGAGATTCAATGATTGCAAACCATAGGGATTGCGCTTTGACAGTTCGCTTCGCACGACCTTCTTTCTCGTATTTCTCGTACAATGCTTCGAATTCTTCGCCCCAAGTATCAAATAATCCCGGACACTGATGTGGACACATTAATGACCAATCTCCATTGGCTTCCACGCGTTTCATGAATAAATCAGGAATCCACAATGCATAAAATAAATCTCTAGCTCTGTGCTCTTCTTTTCCGGTATTCTTTTTTAAATCCAAGAATTCAAAAATATCAGCGTGCCATGGTTCTAGATAAATAGCAAATGCCCCCGGTCGCTTGTTACCGCCTTGGTCGACATATCTTGCCACGTTATTGAAGACACGGAGCATCGGCACAAGCCCATTAGAAATACCATTTGTACCTGCAATCTTTGTTCCTTTCGCTCTGATGCAGTGTACGTTTACCCCAATACCACCTGCACATTTCGATATCTTTGCACACTGTGTGACAGTATCAAAAATACCATCAATTGAATCGGAAGCCATGGTTAACAGAAAGCAAGAGGAAAGTTGGGGTCGCCTCGTTGCAGCTGCAAAAAGCGTTGGAGAGGCATGAGTGAAGTATTTTTCCGATAAATAGTTGTACGTTTCAATTGCAGCATCAATATCCTCTCCATGAATCCCGACAGCAACACGCATCAACATATGTTGCGGCCTTTCCGCAATTTTACCGTTGATCTTCAGCAAATATGACCGTTCAAGTGTTTTGAAACCAAAGTAATTATAATTGAAGTCGCGATCGTAAATGATAGTGGAATTCAAGCGATCCGCATTTTCCATTATGATTTTATGATGGAAATCGGATATTAATGGCGTTGGAAGTTTCGTGTCATCACTAATCATGGTATACATGTCGTTGATGACCTCTGTAAAAAGAAAAAAATCTAAAATTAGAACATGGTTTGTATTTTTATACTATTCTGTGTTCGAAGTCAACACGAAATGATAATTTGAATTGAATCGTCCATATAAGACTATTACATTAGAAGCGCGTGCGATAATATAGAGTTGGCATTCAGTATTTTTCATAATTTCTATTATAGAATTGAAAAGTAAAAATAATAACATTACAATGGATGGAATTATGCATTCCGAGTTATCACAATTTCGGCATTTTACCTAATACTAGCACCAAGTGCCAAGCATTTAGGCTCGGACGATCCAACCTACTTAAAAATTAAAGGCGCGCTGGTGGTGGTGGCCGGTGGTAGATCAATGGGAGAATCCGTCAAGAACTCGCCAAAACATCGAGCACGCATGCAGAATGGTGTACTTTTGCATGGTTTGAACCAGACTGTGCGAAAGTCCCAGGATACCTGTAGCTGACAATATTATGGGAACTACAACCACCCGCTCGAGACGCCAAATTTCTGTGATTTCTGTAAGCAGATCTATCAAGTACTGCTTGCGGCTCATATCGGTAAACCGGACATGTTCCCGTGATCAGCCCATACTTGTATGCAATGTTCTGAAAGATCATACAGATTCATACAGCATTATGCCTGGTGATGTATTGCACCAGTGCCATAACAGTACAGCCAGAAATGAGACGGTCCAACGTCTCTAACGCCAAACCACACATTCTGCACTGGTCGTTTCCACCCGTTGTTTCATGATGAGCTATTTATAAGCTCGGGTGGCGACCACGCCGTCCTGAATGTCAGACATGAACCCCTCCGTTTCAGCAAAGATCTCCCCAGCACACAGCCATCTGTTTGACAAATGGCTGCCAAAGACAATTCACGTATTTACCGTGCATTGCCAGATCGCCACCGGTGATCAGTATGGGTAACACATCAAAACTGTCCGATAATTTTTCTAATGAGTAGTGTTAGCATATACCATTTTTTAAGGTTTTGTTTCTCAGAAACGGCTATACCGATTGACACGAAATTTGGTGAGAAGGTGGAAACTGTGAACGCCCAGACATGCAATGAGTGATATCCTTCTACGTTGAGGCTAAGGGGGGTCCCCATACATGCAAAAAGAGGAGGGGTAGAAAAAGATGATTTCTTTAATGAACATATTCTGAGAAACTACCCAATCGAAAAATCTGGAAAAATCATGAAGCTGCCTCTAGATGGTATCCAGGCCTCAAAATACTCTCCATATCGATATCTGCTCAAATTAAATTAGTAGTTTTTGGGGAAATTGACTAATAACCCCCTTAAGCTTGTCCTAGAGTTATAAAAATTTCCATTAGTATAGAATATAAAATGAACCATATCATCCCCAAGTTTGACCAAAATCGTACTATTGCTAACAAAATGACAGTAGCTCAAAGTTGACTTTATAGTGCAAATTTACTGCAACTAAATATCAATATCACACTAAAGTGAGTATTCCGACATGTTAAATGCATATACATAAAGGGCTACGTACAAATGGGATAGTTCTGCACTCAACCACACTCACACTCTTGCTACCATCCTCAGCAGCTGAAGTCTTAAACATCCACGGGAGTCTGTTCTGTCGTATATCTTTGATAAAGCGGACATTAATGTATCCACTCCCGAAGACTGGAACATCTTCCACGAAGTAGAAGATAGCATAGATTTTGCACCATCCAGCACTGTCCTTTCATCCACAAAAGTCGAAAGGCTGAGTTCTGCTCCATCCCAGGAAGACGTAAGAAAGCTGAGTTGGGCCAATAACAAAGAGATTGTTTGGACGTCCTATACTCCACGAAGGAATGAACAAGTAGTGCAACCAAAAAATTACGGCAAATTGCCGTCGAAAAGTGTGAGCTGCCCATCCTTTCTGATATACTCACACCCAGATGTCCTGTGGAAAGTAAAAAAAGTCAATAACAAAGAAATATTCCCAATTGTCTCTGAACCAGCTCGACCAGCTTTTGTAAAAACTGGAGAAAACATGTTACGAATTACTGTTATGAAACTTTCAGCGTTTCAAACCCGAAAGTCCTTCATATGATGCATTGGTCACACAATAGCTTAATCTCGACTGAAAGATATACCATCCGAAGCGTTCCCTGCTAAATTTTTTAACAAAGTGTTAACGTGCCACGCCTAAAGCCGAGCTGTTTGCGAAAATTTACTTGTTAAACTCGCTTTAAGTCGAAGGAATAGACCCTCCGGGGAAGAAAAAATTCACATCTTGACCATGTTGATCAACATTGAGCAACTCCAAAGTTCAATGGAACGCTTCTTTGGTAAAACTTCGATGAAATTCCAGAATTGTCTGGAGTCCACCACTTCTTTGTGACGTAGGACTAAATGTTACCCTTGTGAAGGTTTCCATTGTTTCTTATTGGGACGGCCACTTGTCATGTGTACACTCTTCCATGCAAGGGGACAATTCTGGTAAGTAAAATGTGTCCACCTCTACTATCAAAACTAGATACTGAAAAGTAACCAACGTAAGTTGTATACAAATGGCAATTTGCCATTATCACACAGGCACAATTCGGGCAGGACTTTCGGCAGATATAGGTTCCAAAAAAGTTTCAAGTTGCCTGGGCGAGTAAAAGGAATTAGTGAGGAAGATTTCGGGATCATCGGACACATCCTCATTCCCACGCCATTGAATAAACTCATTGAAGTGATTTCTGTAAGTGGAAAGTAGAATCACGACTGCCATGAAATAGAAAGCATTCTCCTACATTCTCCTTTAGTTTTTTGTCTATGTGCAAAACAATATGGTGGAT
Organism: Hermetia illucens; assembly: GCF_905115235.1. Classification (NCBI taxonomy): domain Eukaryota; kingdom Metazoa; phylum Arthropoda; class Insecta; order Diptera; family Stratiomyidae; genus Hermetia; species Hermetia illucens. Next base: position 141,150,918 of record NC_051849.1, on the reverse strand, counting down.
ATTGTAATTGATTATAATGATGCCATCACTATAAAATGAGTAGAACACAACGAAGAAAATAAAAAAAAACCTGTTGATGTCAACTTCAATGAAAACAACCATATCATTTCAACAGAAATATTCTCTTGCTAATGAAAAGAACAAAGTAAAAGTGATCCACTTGTTCGCTGAGAAAATGACGGCAGTAGGAATTGTAGGAGTTGTTGCAAGAAGAAATACTAATAGCGCGCTCTATTAACATATACTTCATGTCATACATATTTCAGGTGAGATACATAGAAGGGATAAAGCGGGAATTTCTAACCTCTTTACAACAAATCCTGACCTCATTATTGACATCTAAGAAATATTCACTGATCCCTCAACATCACCCGAGGATTCAGAATGGGCTTGCAGAAGCTTTTTCTGGCAGTATACAAACTGCCTGCACATAAGGCACCACGCTTCCTCCCCTTGGAATTTTCAAATCAACACTTACAATAATATGTACATGTACTTTGATTGCTACTTATAAATAAAAAATCTTAGCGAACAACCAATTTCCAAATTAAAAGTTATTGCTCAACTATATTGGATACTACTTTTGATACATTTTAAAATATATTCATGCGTTCCTCTAAATTATAAACATCCAATTGTGCTATATACTCGCCTTGAATTACTTTCTTACAGATACAATAGTGGCTCAGTAACCCTCTGCCACTCATCCGGATGGAGTTGGGGCAGGGGGAATGGGATCCTCAACGAATTATTATTTCGAATATGACCTTTTACCATGCATGACTAGGGAGGTGGTGTTGACGAAAATTTAAATTTTAACGAAAATTAAAATCCAATATACATCCTTGAACACTAATTATTTCATTCCTAAACCTTCGAAGTTGTAAGTGGTTAATTTCTCCCATTTGAGAAGTTTGGTTTCCTCTTACTTCGTTTGCATAAGTTGCTCATTTACAAATAAGTCGAAACAGAAAAGCATTTAAGATGTCATTCTTACAGACTGAACTGTAGGCAGACTTATTTTTTGCAAAATGGTCCTATCGATGCTGTTCGTTATCAACTTGGTGCGGACTTAGATTTTATTAATGTTATATTTATCTGAAGAACTTGAAATTTTCTTCCATCGCAATAATGAATACCTTCTTCGCTTTAGAGTTGTTCAAAATCCTAAACGATCATAAAAATTCAATCCCAAACTACTATGGAATCTCCGCAACCTTACTGCGCATTTTGGAAAATTTTCTGGGATCAATTAGCCGACTAAATACCGTTTCATTTAAGTAAAACCACGATACACTGCCATTATCTATAAGATCTACTGAGTATCAATTTTCTTTTTTTATTTTATAGAAAAACGCAAGATACTCAGGGCTCAGCCTTATGCAAACAGTAAAATATTTACCGTCCAGAGAAACAACTGTCAACTATGTAATAGATGCACCCCTGTCCCTACGTTTGAGCGCTTCATTTTTGCAAGCAATATAAGTACGCTTATCATAATTATTTATATAAAGAAACTGTTCAATTTTAAGGTGATCAACCACCCAGTGAGGAAAAACAACGATATATACCTGAAAATGCTTTCTTTGTTTCCTTGTGCAGATTCGAGACGGCCAACCGGGCCGCTAGTATCGCATAATCTGCGTGGCTCGTTGTCATCATCGCCGCAGTTTCAGCTGCAAGATTATCCAACTCCTGGGTCTTTACTCCACTATACAACCCATTGATAACTTTTAGGGTGATTGCGACCTGTAGAATGCATATTGGTTAAGTACAAAACGAGTGACCATGGATAAGTACACCCCAGACATGGGGTGCCTCCCACCCCATTATGCGGCAATATTACAAATCAGATCTTACCGGGTCCACGAAATCCATATTCAATCCATAGCAGAGCTTCTGTATACGTGATGTAATTTTGTCGAGGTGAACTTCCTCTTTCCTGCCATCTAAGATGAAAAAATCAATTTCACAACCCAAAAAATTCTCAGCACGTCCCCAAGTACTTACCGCGTTTAAAAACGTACATCTTTTGTGGCTTCATTTTAACAGTGGCTTTATACAATAAAAAAGTTCAAATTTACTAAATACACTTAAATAGCCGTATTTTTCTAAGGAATCGATCACCTCGTCACCCTGCTTCTACGACTTTCAATTGAATCAAACTTAGTTTTGGCGCGCACAGAAGAGCATCTGGTTAAAAAGTCAATCTTGTCCATTCATATCTATTACCTTTTACTGTCAAATATCGGTTGTAAATAAATCTATTCCATTCGCATATCATCTATTCCTTTTTTTCAGTCGTCTTTTTCTGAAGTAACGGATATACATAAATTGACGTTATTTTCAGGGCACGCGAAAACCTTAATTTTGGGAATTTTCCACCGAAGAATATTTGAGATATTCACAAGTTCCTTATATGCAAATGATATTTCAAATCAGCTACAACTTACTAACAGTAAATTTTGAAATTATTCTATAAAAATACAGAAATTATTATTTGAAATTATCATTGCTAGGATTTGTAACTAACTTTTCTGAATATATTGCATTAAGGAAACGGAATGATCTTAAAATAAGACATAGAATGTTATTTACAATACACATTCGGATAATAGTAAAGAACATTTAAAAACTAGAATAAAAATTTACCAAACCAAAAATCTGGAATATGTGATTTTCAGAATAGAAGTGTAAATTAACACTTTTACTTCGAATTGGAATCCCAAGACCACCGTCTCAATCTAAATAAATGAAATGATTCAAACACAAGCTGCATCCTTATTCAATGCTGCGTGTACCATACGTAAATAATAGAAAATTATTTACTAGTATTTTCATCAACCAATTGTAAAAAACAAAGGAATTTTTCTTAAAAAAGCACTCAATTAGTGCATGTCAATCAAGTAGGAAATGCCCTGAAATCTAGTAATCTGGATCTAATTAAATTTTTATACCTTAATTATTGTTTTCTAATATAAAATTTCGTAAGGTTGTATATTAGAAATAAATATAGATATGCATATAATAGAGCTTGGAACGTGATGCTGCGGGTATGTAATGCATGGCAAGCCACCACAGGGTGCAATACCTAATTAGCTTCCACGCCAAGACCAAAAGACATTACCATTGCCCACGTCCCGTTGATACGCAAGGCCCTTGAAGATGATTACTGGAAAACAGAGTTGAGCAAAAACATAATCAAGGATCACGTGACTATGAATTTCATGATTACATGATTGTTATAAGATTTGAGCTCTCATGATTACCATACGATTATAACCACGTAGTCATGCAATCAGATAATCATGTAATTATAATTCTGTAATCATAATGCTGGATTTTCAACTGCAATCACCTAATCTCGCTGTTTAATAACATGTACATTTATATGACTTCAATCTGAGGCGCTTTTAGAGAAATGATATTAGGTTTTCGATGGTCGATAATGGTAATGTTTTTTAATAGTGTGAAGCAAAAGATATTTCCCATCACGCAAACGAACTAGAATATCTGATCCCGTGAAGCCTTTTATAAATATCCGGATAGGCACTGATTACCGTTTGGCCTTTTTTGGGGATGGAGGGACTGCATTGTTCGAAATGTTCTTACAACTTACAATTATGATTGCAACTGCATTATTCACAACGTAGTTTATAAACTTCCAAAATGTCCTTTTTGTGATATTACGATACATAATAGCCCCGGTGACAGACAAGCTATAAAGAATGCCAATTGGCTTGGATTCCAGCATAAAATTTTGTTGGAGTTAATATAATTTTTAGAAATGTAGTAAAAAATATCGGCTTTCACCATAAATCACCCTTCAATAACACACGTTTTCAAAGATCTTACCAATGATGTGGTCTTAGATCAGTATTTAGGAAGAAATACTCCAAATAGTAACGAGTCATTTAACCGCACAACCTGTTGATTGGTACCGAAGCAACTGTTCGCTGTGAAGGAAATTGTTGAATTTTCAATTTTGATATGCGTGAATGTCTTCAATGAAATGGTAAAGTCGATTTTTCAACTTTTCTACTGAAAATAAAGTAATTTTAAGATCTAGCGGTTCCTCGATTCTATAAAAAAATTGTATCACTAATTCCTTGTGATAAAATTTTTTGAATGTTTTAATATACTTTGGTCTAAAGGCTGCAAGTTAGACGTTGAATTGGCAGGCAAAAACATAACTTTAACATTGCTGAAAGATGGGTAGAATTATGGGCCGGACAATTATCGATGAAAAGTAAAATTTTTCGCTGACTTTTTGCCATATTTGCGTTGACTAATCGTATCCATTCATTAAACAATTCGCCCGTTATCCATGCTTTCGTGTTAACGTTTTTAAAACATCGTGGTTTAACCGGCTTTTTAATCATGAACGTTTGAAACAAAACCTTATTAGAATCGATTCGATGTCTGTCTGTCCGTTTGTCTGTCTGTTTGCCTTACCCGATTTATTTGGAAACGGCTAGACCGCTTATTTACGAAAATTGGTGGACGCAGTATGTGGCCATGTAGGGTATCAAATGAAAGCGCTCAGTGAAACTGGTCCCATATTTGATATCGGGTGAAACGTAGGGGAGAGAGGGCTCAAAATATGACCATTAAAAAGTGTAGCAGGTCTCGTTCTCAAAACCTATCTAACGGGAAAATCTAAAAATTACATTACATTGCTGCATCTCTACGAAATCTAGGCCTCAAAATACATTTAGTTCTGATATCTCCACCAATTAAGTTAATAATAGTATATTTCCACATTTAAGAAATTTACCCGGCGGTCACCATAATGTCCATCCCAGAAATACAAAGTGGTATGAGTGTAATATTAAGTTAGAAGAAAATCCAGTTATTATTAACAAAGTTATAGGGGGTGAAACTTTGCTATTTTTTGTGAATTTCGTGCACTCTAGAACCTGTATGACGTCATCATCACATATCAATTCATCAATACCACAACGAAGTGAGTTTATATGAATGAGGTCGCAAATTATTATTTTGTTCTACTTTTTTAGTCATTTGTATATGAATATCAATTACTTTAAACAGACATGTATGTAGGTGTATAGTATATGCGCGCTAATGAAGTTTGCGGGGAGTGTATTTAATCTACGCACTATATATGTAAAATTGTATGCTTTTTGCACAAAGTAAATCAAAAATATGGGTACGATCAATTTATATACCTGCATGTTTATGTACAGTATTCGGTAATAGGCAGTTTGTTTGTTCAGGGTGAGGATAATATCTGTGGCTGTAATATGCACGTATGTCTTGTAGTTTGGAAAAATATGAAGGAATATGTTGGATTTGTAGCTATATACGGATAGAAAAATGTGCGAAGTTTCTCACATAAGATGAACACAAAAACTCTGTAGCAATTATACGATTTCCCAGAAAACAGTTATATTGCACCTCCCACTGTCGTCTCGTACTTTTTGAAAATAGTAGTGGAAATGCGAATTATATGACCATTTACATGACCTCGAGGATAAAATCAAATTACGTTCAAATGGCGGTGTTATAAGTATAGACTTCATTGGATAAGTGAAAATATTATATTTTACAAGTACATAATTGAATAAATATAAGTTTCATTTGTAAAGCAAAGCGACACACTCTGCCAACATGCTTGCGCTTGAGACTTTTTGGTAAAGCTTGGCAAATATATGGACACCCTATAATAGTTTTGGGATTCCTTGTCGCATGTCAGAAGAGCCTTGAGAAGGAATTTCTACATTGTCGCGAAGGAGGATGATTCTGAGCGTATTTTATTTAAAAAGTACGCTAGATATTCGGGTGTCCAGCTTTCTAAGCGCCTTCAATTAACCGATTAACGTATTCGTTAAAGTCTCATCAAAAAGCATTCGTGTTATTGTGTTTGAATTTAAATTAAATTGGAAACACTCATAGCTTAAAAGTTACAGCAATTTTTTAAAAACTGCCATTAGAAATTTTGCTTGATTGTTAGCTTTGTTCATGTTAACTTTAACTTGAAAAGATGCTCCACTAACCTCCGCTTTTATTCTAGTGTCAACTTATCTTTAAAAAAAATTTTATAATGAAATGACTGTTTCAAAAAAAAAAACTTTCAACAGATTTCAGAATTTGGTTAACTGTGAGCAACAGTTTTCTTTTTTTTTATGTCGCAATGGTCATTCAATATGATTCAATATTCCACATATTACAACTATGGGAAGAGCGATTCTTCCACTGATGGATCCACTTAGCGGTTGCCATAAAATATTGATACAGGATCGGAATTGCGTACTTTCTCCGATAAAATAACATTAAACAGTAGGATGATCTAATAACAGTCCGGGTTTTTGAAATAATAAAAACTTGTTATTTCTTTTTCGTTGGTGTGAATGTTTATTCTTGCAAATACCGATATTTCGGGAACCACTTGTTCCCTTCAAAAAAAACAACAAGTTTTTATTATTTCAAATAATTAATCGTTGGAAACGCCGCATAATTTCACTCAGCTAAACAGTCCGGGTATGAAATCAATAGAAAATGTCGGGGTCATTGTAAAGGAAGAGGAAATTATACTTTGTTAGCAAAAAGACATGTTAATTTCGATGCCCAAAGGCGTATAGAAGACAATGAAGTGAAAAAGATGGTTTTTGAAAACTTGCAAAGTATACCTAGAGGAGTAACAGCTCTTAAATACGTATGAACTGTTAAAATAAATATAGTATTATATCAGCTACAAGTTGTCAAAATAAGTTTTCACATCGAAAAGTTATAATTATTTTTTTCCCAAACCTGCATTAGTTCCAATAGTTAATTAGCAAGAACGCTTTCTACAAATAAAGCAATTTAATCTGAGAGATATTTTACCGAGTGAAACGCTATTGCACATAGAACAGCAAACCATCAATGCATTCGCAAGATTTATGTATGAAACTTCTTAAATGAAGTTCTAAGGCTCATGTGCCCACTTAACCTTACGAGTGTAGAGCGAACCGATCCAAATACGTTAAGTACAAGTTCACATTAAAATGTCACTTTTCGATAAACTTGTAACGTTTTTGGTGTGGTGAAAATGGTTGCACTGGAAAGCTGACAATCAGAATGGAGAGCATTGGAAGTTTTCGCGCCAAACATTCAGTTCGAGAGCGTCGACTGTTCGGTCTTGTGGGAGTGTATTTTCATTGAGTTTTCTGAAGAAAGAATAACAATGAGTGCCAGCAGTTGCTTCGTGATAAAAAGCGGTAATTTAATATTGACTAAAAGTAATTGTTGATTTGACGAATTTTTGTTTGTGGACACGACTTTTAGATGGCAACAAAGAAGTGGTTGATGCAAAGAAAATCGAGGATAAAGTGAAGCAACTTTCCTTTGGTTTGAATCAAGATTTTATCGATGCTGTAAGTTGGTTTTAATAACATAAAATGTTTGAAGATGGTTAAAATGGCATCCATTTCAAAGGGTTTGGTAGCTTCGAAAGTCATCAGCGGCTTATACGATGGCGTTACGACAAGGGACATGGATAACTTGGTGGCTGAGACAGCGGCTACCATGGCTACAACTCACTCGGATTATGGGATTTTAGCAGGGCGTTTCGCTATTTCCACCCTGCACCGTGACACTAAGGAGTCTTTTTCAGGTATTTTACCTTATGTATAATATTTTGGGTACTACGTGAATTCTCTTAGGGTGCATTTGTTTCGGGAATTCCCATGTTGCATATTTGTGCTTCAAATACACATGAAATCACGTGCACATATCTACATTGCAATAGCCGGTTCTAATCCGACTTACATGAATACATTGTGTTTACACATACTGGCATATACAGATGCCATAGTGTATAGATATAAGATCATTTCCGGCATCTATTATTCTAGGAATACTGACGAAATATTTACCATCAGGAAATTGGGTAATACGAAACTAAATAGTTGATATACAGTGGAAATAAAAAATATAATTATTATCATTAAAGCGCAAATTTTTGCAGAGTGCAAAACATTCAAACTGATGATAGTGCAGATGCCTTTCCGAGGTCCAGGGGTAACTGTTTTCAGCCGCTTGAATTTCCGATGTGACAAGGTTTTCTTAGCCATTGTGTTGGGGTGACTCTTCAGTCTGGCTAAGTGTTCAATACCGGAACACTCAATTTGTTCTACTATTGTGCTGATCTCTAAGTCTTTTTGGAGATCAATCACTAGATTTACATCTACGAATTTTAGACTGAGGCCGTTGAAACAGATAAATGTTGGACGGTATGGCAGAACCCCATAATTGAATCCCATAAGTCAACAACTTACAGTTCAGAGAAAGTGGTGATTTTTTGTGAAGCATCCACAAAAAAATTTTGAACTTTGCCTAAGTTGTTGACTTTTTGCCTCTATGTGTGGTTTCCAGGTGAGTCTTCTATCGAGGTATATTCCCAGGTATTTGACGCCATCCGATTGGGGGTATAGCGATGTTATTGATCTTCACTTGAGGACAATTTCCTTTTCGCAAGGTGAAAGTTACTTGCAACTACTTCGATTCGTTAACTTTCATCCTCCACATTTGAAACCAGTTTGCAACTTTCCTTAGATGCCATTTCAGGTGCAAAGAAGCTAGTTTTGGGTCTGCGTGTGAATTTAAGATTGCGACTCTCAAGATTACATTGCATATGTGCACAGTAATTTAAGGGCGTCTACTGGCAGCTGTTTCAGGAGCCCTTCTAGGGTTGACTTTTTCTTTAACAATGCGTTCAACATCTTTCGGGGAAGTTTGCAGGTGACTTAGCGTGGTGTTAACTGGACAACTGCGAAGCTCAAATAGCATTTGTAAATAGATTGGTTGAAATACTATTATACTTCCAAATGGGCTGCGAATGCTTTGGTTTTGTCCTCATTACTTTTAGCCCAATTTCTTGCGGTAGTTCTTAGCGGGGACTCCCTAATCGTTGGCCTATTAATCTTTTTAGCAGTTGTTTACAATGAACAGCCACTGCGTTCAGAAAACAAACAGCCCGTCCAAAAATCAATCAATATCAGACTCCTGAGCCTCCATGAGCGCCGATGTAAGTTGTTTTGTGTTTTCATTGAGTCTGCTTCTTGCTTGGGGAGAGCTATGTAGTTGTCATTCCCTTCGTGTTCTTCTTTTATCCCGCAAAAGCTTTAAAATTGTCGACGAATAGACTTCTTTGGCGTGAGATTCCTTTAGATACCCCAAAGTTGATTAGGTCAGGCGTTTTATTGATATCAGTCGGCCAGTAAGTAGGATGACCTGTTGGTTTGTGATCAAGTTTGTTGCCTAAGACTGCCTCACAGTTCTTTACCTTTAGGAGGGACTAACCTTGAACGCAAATCGGTACGCTTTGCGTTGAAGTCTCCAGAGGCAAGGAATTCGTTTCCTAATGTCTTAAAGAACAGAATAAATTGCTGCCGAGTTATTTCATGTCGCGGTGGTCAATAAACCGATGATATGTCAAGTTCTCCTGCCGACATCCGCAGGCATATCGAGGTTGCTTAAATGAAATCCCTATTGGTTACTTCCAGTGGATAGTGTTGCCGTCAATCAAAATCCCTGACCCGGTTCGGGATTTTTCTCTAGGGTGAAAGTTGGCTGGAAAGTTAACGGACCCACTCAGAGTTTGTGTTTTAGCCGCAAACTTCATTTGATGTTGCTCCCATCTTTGGACAGGCAGCGTGTTTTGCTTCAGGACTTTATACACTTCGTGTCCTCTATAATTGGCAGAATGGTTTTGTCCAGAATTACTGCATTTTCTGTCTGTAGCGTCTGTCTTATTTTTATAGAATTGTTTTATGGAACTCCCCGCAGAGTACACACACACTAGAAAGTGTACAGTATGACTCGATGTGGCTAAATTCCTGGCAGTTCATGCACTAGACCATTGCGTTTATGTGGTTTTTCCACTGTGATTCTCCTGTGCAAGAGGTAGCGAAGTTGTATGTCGTGTGAACTTCTTTTTCCCAATTTGCGAGCCTCTGGATTCAACGTGAAATTAAATGATTATAAAAAGAGAATGGAAACAAATTTGTTAAAGCCACATAAACAATAAACTCTAGAATATTTTTTCTATTAAGATATAAGCGGTAGTACGCTAATTAGCACACACCCTGATACGTGCGCCTAAAGACATTTAGAACAATAAATACGTATAGCAAATATCAATCAATTTTGTTGAAACTTTTCACATTTGTTTAATAATAATCAAATTTTATTTTGGCAAATAATGTTTTTAATTTTGGGAATATACACTTGAAAATAATTTTTAGGAAAATAAAGTTAAAAAAGCTGTATCAAGCCGTCAACGCACCTGAAAGGAAAAAAAAAAAATTCTGAAAATATGAAAATGTAAGTTATATACATACTTAATATTTGGTTGGATATTCGTTATGTGAAATTACAGGCAATCCGTGCATAGAGACCAAAAGTTTTGTGTATACATCCTTCGGGATTTGCTCCCACTCCTACTCAATGACGACCTGCAATTGTTGTACAGTGTTTGATTTCAGTGCCATAATTCGCCACTTATTGTCCATAAATTTTCTATTGGATTTAAATTTGGGTTTTGTGCAGGCTAGTCCATGGTTGATATGGCCTCGTCCTTGAACCTTTGCAGTAAAAATCACGACTTACGACTTGGCGTGTTGTCTTGCTGGAAAGTTGCCTTACAATAAATTGACAACGGGAAGCTTTCCAGGTATGGGAGACAGTGCTTTGACAGCAAATTCCGGTAGGCTAAATCGTCACGTTTTTTCTCAAGTATTGATATTTCATATCATACGCCTTTGTTCCTTCATAGAACTCTATTTCCGTCCCATTTTGATTCTTTTCTACGATACTTCATTCAAAATTATGTTTTTTTAACTTTCCATAAAAACAAAAAACAGGGTGTGCTAATTAAAATGCCAGCAAAAAGAGCACATGCCGTTTTTTTTTAGCAAACAAATGAAAACCGAAAATGAGAAATTTTTAAATGCTTTACACTGCTTCATTATGTGACTCTAATATTCATCATCATCAACGGCGCAACAACCAGTATCCGGTCTAGGCATGCCTTAATAAGGAACTCCAGACATCCCGGTTTTGCGCCGAGGTCCACCAATTCGATATCCCTAAAAGCTGTCTGGCATCCTGGCCTACGTCATCGCTCCATCTTAGGCAGGGTCTGCCTCGTCTCCTTTTTCTACAATAGATATTGCCCTTACAGACTTTCCGGGTGGGATGATCCTCATCGATACGGATTAAGTGACCCACCCACCGTAACCTATTGAGCCGGATTTTATCCACAACCGGACGGTCATGGTATCGCTCATAGATTTGACTTTAATATTACATAACGAAAACGATATTATATATAAGTTACATTTGCAAAAAATTGCGGTATGGTTTTGGGCAGATCTTTCTAGATAATTCGTACTGGGGGACACAGGCCTTTCTTCTAATTATAGTGGATGCCCACTTTCTTTTACCCTTTCTTTGGTGCCACTATTTTCTTATTCTGCATGAATTCTCAATACGACTGAAGAGAGACCCCAAAACCCCCAACGTTTTTAAAATGCTTCTGTTTCATTTTCTTCTGCAGTGCGCATTTTTATATCACTTCACAACATTAACTATAAAAATTGTTTCTATTTTTCCCCCCTTGGATTAAAAGACAGTTGAACATTTTTTTTATAAAAGAAAATGAAATCGTTCGATCTTCAATTAAGAATTCTACGTAAACGTAAAAAAAAATAGATAAAAGCGGATAGTAGTATTCTTTTATAAGCATTTGATTTCATATCAGTCATCGGTTTCCATTTCTTTGTCCCCTCTATATACAAACCTTCGATATGCTGAGAGCTTCATTATTTTCGTTTTTCTGGGGTTCCCCAATTTACTGTAAACTTCCGCCTCTTAATCTCCATTAAATTGTAACATATACATAAATGGCAAATGGAATTTGCCATTTACAAATTTCATGATAATATATACATATTTTAATATTAGTGAGTAAAAATGTTATTTGTACGTAATACGTAGAAGGATCCACATGTTTGCTTTGAAATACTACCTACGATGTAGTGCGTCAATCACGCTATCGCTGTTTGATTTTGGAAAGACGTGTCAGCTCCCCCAAAGAGATTTCTGTTGCTAAACAAAGTCTTAATTTAAAAACATTTAATTCAACGTAAATCTGAACAGCTAATTAAATTGTTCATGAAGGTTTTCAGCTAATAATTTTATGTTTAACGGGATTTTGAAGTAGAATTCGGAAAATCTCCAATGGTTGTCGTGTATAGAATTCCAAAAGCGGAATATGTTCCAGAAGAATAATGGAAGATGGGGTGGGGGATGAGGAGGTGAATGAGAAACGGTATGAACTATTTTGCTTAGGTGATGGAACAACCATCGCTCCAAAAGTACAATCACTACTGTTGTAAACAAACAGGAAACCAGTGGTTCGATGCTTCCAAGTATGAAAGGCTTTACGTATTTCTTATCTAAGACGATTTGGGTTTACGAAGAGGTGCTATTTCTAAATAGCATGCAGTATATATGCGTTAAATATGGAGAACATTTTATACATGATGTGATAAAAAAATGTTTGCTATGAGTCCCTATGCGGGAGTTTGAGAAGTTTACACTCCGACGATAGTCGGCCATCCTCGAAAAGTGGATTACAGTGCATGGCATAACCCGCAATAGAATTATCGGCTCTACCTCCATCATCATTATGGTCAGGTAGAGTAAATTCATGCGAAAGAGCCAACTGTGAACTAACATAATTTCGTTAATAAAGGCCGGATTTCCACTAAAGCTAAAGATAACCTTGAGGAGATTTCCAATAAATTTACAAAGTAAAATACTAAGTTATTGCTATGCGAATTTCGAGCCCTAGATATAGAGCACCAACGAGATTTTTTCACCCATTTTTTTGGATGGATAGTTGCTGAGAATGTCCTTGATTCAATTGTGCTTTTTTCTAACTCCTCGCTTTACCTAAAAAACTAAGGCTTTGATGAAAAAAAAATGTACATACCCTTTTTATAGGACCCCTCTTAAGGGGGGAAACTACATTAGGAGGTTGTCAGAATCGGCTTTTGAAAGGCTTTGTGTAAAACAAAACCTCGATTCGCTGTCTGTCTCCAAAGCAGCTAAACCGATTCAAAAAAAATTTGGTGGACATATGGGAACTATACAGTGAGTGGCATAAATTTACGTGGAGTTTGAAGGGGGGAACCGCCAAATGAAAGGTCTCGATTAGTACTACTACCAAAATCCGAAAAATATTAGGATGGTGCGCTTATATTAACTCTACTACTACTTACTAATAGTACATTAAGTTCATCCTAGGAGTACCGAATTTTGCACCAGCATAAACTTTCATTGAACTCCATATTTGATATCGGGTGAAATGTAGGCGAGTGAATGCTCAAATTATGACCCTCAAAAGTGCGACAGGTTTCGTTCTCAGAACTTATTCAACGGAAAAATCTGAAAAAAAATCACAGTGGTGTATCTAAACGAGATCGTTCCGATTTCTGTACAAATAAAGTTAATAATATTATATTACCATATATTAGAAATTTAGCATGAAACCCCCTCGATTCGTAAATACCACAACAAAATGAGCTTATATGAATGGGGGTCGCAGGGAAAAATTTCGTTTAAGTTTTTAAATCATTTATATATTAATATCAATTACTCGAGACAGATATATGTATGCATTTATTTTATATGTATGCCTTTGGGCACGAAATAAATCGGAAATATGTGTATGATCAATTTATATACGTGTATGCATAAGTATAATAATCGTTGGCGCAACATTCTATATTGGATCAAGGCCTTGAAGTGTGTTAGAGCACTTCATTCAAGACCGTCACGAATTAGGATTATAATACTCTATAGGTGGCAATGTAGTCAGCATTGCGCTCGCCTGAGATTATTACCCTGATTTTGACTCAGATACTCATTCATAGCTGAGTCGACTTGTATCCGAGATCCAATCACGATAACAAATCCCTCTGCCACCAGTAAGATTTGAACCACGACCTTCCGCTTGAGTCATCCGGACGCATAAGTATAGTATAGTTTTCGGTAATATTCAGTGTTTGTTTATTTAGGGTGAACATAATATCTACGTCTGTAATATGTACGTATATCTTATAGTTTGAAAAAAATATGTAGGAATATTTTGGGATTTTAGCCATATACGAATGGAGAAATGTGCGTAGCTCTTTCATTTGCTAACAATATTGAAACCCCAACGTGAAGCGTATGAGGTTCACTGTTATCAATACAGTGCTTTCCAGATCAAATTATTTGTGTAAATGGCTTTTTGAAAAATAGAGGGCAATTGGATTTTTAACTATGTATACACGGCACTGTCATACACTTGTCGTTTCTCACCGGGGAACACAAAACCTTTTATACCTGAAGCGCCTAGCTTCCGGTTTCCGGATTCGTTTATTGCATAGATCGTTAACTTAGCTATCCTAGAATACGCTGCAAAAAGTTCAAAGCGAAATTCGCGCTCATTTAGATTTTATAAGGGGAGAAACGAGCGATTATTTTTCACTTTTGCGCGAATTCTAGTTCAAATTGGAGGTATGATTTTTTACAAAATTACCAAAAATATGAACCAACATTTGGGATGAAATCATATTTTTAAGAGTATCTTTTTTACGTAATTAGCGAAAAAAAATTGTGAAAATCGAAATATTTTGTTGAACACCTGGAAAATTTTTATTGTGATTATTTTCAACTGCCTTGAGGTTCATATTCTCAGAAAAAAAGTTAGTGATTTAAAATTGAAAGCTTTTTGATTTCAGATAAAAATTGAATTCCGAATAATTCTTCCCAATAAAAAGAAATCTCAAAAACGTACGTTAAAAAAGCTTCTAATGTGGTTTCCCCCCTTGAGCCAAAATAAAATGATGATTCACTGCTTGAGTGAGATTCATAGTTGCGACAGTCGCTTCAAATTTCGGGTTAATAGATATAATCATAAGTATTGAACAAATCGTGCGTGCCACATATGCAGACATTTGGCTGTCTTAAGGTACTGGTACAGTGTGACGATTTTAACAATTTGAAAATGTGCTCAGATTGAAAATCAAAATATTTCTAAAGTTATAGCACAAAGAATAGAGCACGCCGCAATAGATATAGAAATGAAAATTAGACGGCAGAAGCTACTTCAATCGTCCCATCTATATACTATCTTCGATCCTATATTGCGATAGTGTGCTGACTAAGGCCTAGGTATTATTTAAATGTACATACCATTATGAATATGAAATCGAAACAGTGTAGGAGAAATTTTTTCTGGAATATCTCATTAGTAAGTTTTGGTACGACAAATCTACCAAAACGTTCATTGCACTTTACTCGAAACCAGGTTTGCAAAGTTTCGGGGAAGCGCTCACAAGAACTACTTATTTGTAGTTGGAATTTGATTCCCTTATTCTACACACCCATGCCTATATACGAAACGTCAAAAATATTTAATTTTCTATATTTTTTTGTCTGTCAGTCACACGCACTTTCCTTAAAAACGGCTAAACCGATCTGAATGCAATTTGGTGGACAGATGGGGACTATGAAATCTCACGCATACAGTGAGTGACATAAATTTAGGTGGAGGTTAAAGGGGGCTCCCCATACATGCAACGAGGGGATTTAAAAATTTTTTTCATCGGATACACTCGTGTATTTTTGTACGAAATCCAAACAAATCTAGCTAAAAATTGAAATATTTTCTAAAATACTCCGAATTATCCAAAAAGGCTTCGAATTATAAAGAATTTTTTAACATCATTACTATAGGAAATTCAAGGGACCAAGAGAAGAGTTGGAATTATCCAAGTTCAAATTATCAGGGTTCGATTGTATTACATACCTTCTGCACGTTAAATTAACCTATGTACTAAACATACTTATTCATTTAACACTCCTTGAAAGTAATTGCATTTAAAATCCCAAACGGTTTTTATTTTGGTGTGTATATGTAGTCGAATGTACATAAAATCCTCGGCTTAAGGAATTAGCTAGAGTTTCTGTAAAATTACGTAAGCCAACGTGTATAAATGTGTACTTTTTCTTGCAGATACTATTCACGACCTCTATACCACTGTAAACGAAAGAACGAAAAAACAGGCGAACATTATTTCTGATTATCACTATAAAATAGCAATGGAAAATGCAGAACGTTTAAACGGAGAATTGAAACACGACCGCGACTTCCATTTCACTTACTTTGGTTACAAAACTCTTGAACGTTCTTATCTACTAAAAATCAACGGGCGTGTGTTGGAGAGGCCACAGCATTTGTACATGCGGGTAGCCATAGGAATACATGGTGAAGATATAGATGCGGCCATTGACACTTACCACTACTTGTCGCAAGGATACTTCACACATGCCTCGCCAACTCTGTTTTCGGCTGCTACCACACGCCCGCAACTGTCATCGTGCTTCCTACTAACAATAGTCGAAGACTCGATTGAAGGCATTTTCAAAACTGTTGACCAGTGTGCGAGAATATCAAAGTCAGCAGGTGGCGTTGGTTTAAATGTGCATTGCGTTCGAGCGAGAGGAACTTCCATAGCTGGTACTGACGGAACTTCGAACGGATTGGTGCCTATGCTGCGTGTTTTCAACAATTTAGCGCGATACGTTGGACAGGGGGTGAATAAGCGGCCTGGTGCTTTTGCTATCTATCTAGAACCCTGGCATGCTGACATTTTTGAATTTTTGGATCTTAAGAAAAATACAGGAATAGAAGAGTCCCGAGCACGAGATTTGTTCTATGGACTATGGATTCCGGACTTGTTCATGAAGCGTGTTGAAAATGATGAGGAATGGTCCCTAATGTGCCCACATGAATGTCCTGGTCTGCATGACGTTTGGGGGGAAGAATTTGAAGAATTGTACACAAAGTACGAAAAGGAAAGATTGTTTAAACGCAAGGTGAGAGCACAGTCCCTCTGGTTTGCAATAGTTGAGGCTCAAGTAGAAACAGGCACACCATATATGCTCTACAAGGATGCTTGCAATCGAAAAAGTAATCAGCAAAACCTTGGAACTATTCGATGCAGCAATTTATGCACGGAAATCGTGGAGTATTCGGCGCCAGACGAGGTAGCCGTCTGCAATTTAGCTTCTCTCGCACTGAATAAGTTCGTCGATGTGAAAAATAAGACCTACGATTTTGAAAAGCTCAAAGAAGTTACAAAAGTAGTAACGAAGAATTTGAATCGTATCATTGACATTAACTATTACCCCCTTTCCGAAACGAGAAGATCAAATCTTCGACATCGACCAATAGGCATAGGTGTCCAGGGTATGGCAGATGCATTCATTCTCATGCGATATCCTTACGAATCTTCAGAAGCAAAGCTGTTGAATCAACAAATCTTCGAAACTATTTATTACGGGGCTTTGGAAGCAAGTTGTGAAATAGCTGAGAAACTGGGTCCTTATGAAACGTACGAAGGATCTCCTGTGAGTAGAGGGATTCTGCAATATGATATGTGGAAAAAGAAACCCACAGAATTATGGGATTGGGCAGCGCTGAAAGAGAAGATCAGTAAACACGGGGTGAGAAATTCTTTACTGTTAGCACCTATGCCAACAGCAGCTACTGCCCAAATTCTCGGAAATAATGAATCTTTCGAACCATACACTTCTAATATCTACATGAGACGTGTGTTGTCAGGAGAGTTTCAAGTTGTTAATCATCACCTCCTAAAGGACCTAATAAATTTGAATTTATGGAATGAGGATATGAAGAATCTAATAATTGCAAACCGCGGTTCCATTCAAAAAATTGAGCGCATTCCGAAAGATATACGTGATTTATACAAAACTGTTTGGGAAATTTCAGTGCGAACCACAATTCAAATGGCGGCAGACCGTGGAGCTTTTATTGATCAAAGCCAGTCATTCAATATCCATGTGGCTGAACCTAATTATGGGAAGTTAACGTCCATACATTTCTTTGGATGGAAAATGGGTTTGAAAACCGGAATGTACTATTTGCGTACAAAACCTGCAGCGAATGCTATCCAATTCACAGTAGATAAAAGCAAACTGGCCACGGAATCACAGGGTCCGGTTTACACCAACGGAGTGGATAACGAGAAACCAACAAAAATGATAAATGGAAATACGAGGACTGGGGGACAGGATGATGAAATTGTTAAACGCATGGCACAAATGACGTGTTCATTGGCAAATAAGGAAGAGTGCCTTATGTGCAGCTCTTGAGTATTATTAATTTAAGACATTTGTAATATAAAAGGATTTTTTGTAAAAACCGAACTATTGTTTAAAATGCGGATTGTTTTCACATTCCTGTGCTTTGTACTTATATATCTGATGCTTTAATTTAGAAATTTATTTTGTATTTTATGTTCTATCATGTGTAATGTTATAGTTCGTTCCATTGTATAACTTTTATATACCTGAGTAATATTAATAATTTCAAAAAGTTCTTGACTTTTATTGCAGATGCTGTTGAAGAAGTTCGTAGAATCGTCGAAAAATACTGTGGGTTTATGTTGCTTGTCTTTCGGATGTTTTACCGTCAAAAAGTATTAGGTGATTTTGGCTTCAAATGAAGTAAGCAATTGAGATTACATATACTCGTTGATTGTAGTTGGGGTTGTGTTTTCGAATATTCGTTAGGACTCTCTAAAAAATTCACACTCTTGTCTACCTTCTTACTCGAAAAAGTACTTACTCAAATATATATACATATATGAGAGTTATCTTAGTATTTTCGGTTCACTCCTTGTAGGGCATCCATACAGTCCGATTGTGCTTCAGTTTTACTATCATTACAGTTAACCGAGATGCGGGGGCTGACGCTTTACCCCCTCAATCATCGCGCCGTCCAATTGCTATCTACTCAGGGCAAAATCCAATAAAAAATATCAAACTTAACGATCTCTAGACAAAGAAAATCGTAGCGAAAACATTCTGAACAATTTTCGTTTTTCATTGCGGATTTTGTTGGATTTCTAGATGGCGCAGTACGTAATATTTTGCACCGTCATAGAGTCGAAAGGTTCTAAAAAAAACTACAGGTCAGGCTATGATAGTTTCGGTAAGCCTTTGTGTCGATTTCCATTGATGTGGAAGTTTAAGGCAGTTATGGTTAGCGGTTAGAGTTATGGTTAGCAGACATCTCCTCCAATAGGCGCAATTCCACATCAATGGCAACTTTCATTTCTGCCGTAATAATATCACCGATCCAACACATTTAATTCGTCGCCATAAACGCGAGGCGAAGTTCAATGTTTTTAATAGCCACTAATCCGTAGAAGACACGACCGATGCTGTGGTAGGTTTTGGATTAGAGACTTTCTTTGATGAGTCGATTGATCATGTCCCGCTAATATGTGAAATAATAACTTCGCGTAGATCGCCATTCACGGAACATATAATCAGAGTGCTTAAATCGCTTTGGGTGCCTGTTTCTGTCCGTCGCTAAAAACTCTGTTTAATTCAGATTCGCAAAGCGTGCTACATGAGGCATCATTCCACTTTTGGATAAGTTTTAGGAGAGTAGTTTGTCGTGAGACGCTAAGAAAACATCATCTACATAAAGCGGTGTGTAGAACACTGGACGATAGATGCTGTTTTTTATGACAATGTCTATAACAAGAATAAAGAAGACTGGTGAGAGAGCACTTCCTTCGGGAACAAAGACGAAATTACTAAGTTTTTGATTTACCCATTACAAATGGAATGCTGCTCGTTGGATCGCGGTAGAGCAGTACATTTCTATTTCATTGACACTATGTATCCCAATTCATACCAAATAAGTTCCGTTAACATGCAATCAAACACCTCTATGATCAGGAGGGCAATGTTTCTCCAAAGGAATTGCTAGACGTATATTGCACGAGAAGTGCTCCAGTTCTTCACAAATCCAGCTTGGTTTACGATTTACGATAATTTCAACCATGTGGTGATTGTCAAGAATGCACTCCAAAATGTTTTGGTCTGGACCGAACCTTTCTGTTCTATCCTTTGAAAAGTACCACTGATCAGTGTTTCTTGTTCTTGAGCAAGAACGACTTTTTTGGATGTAGAAGGAAGTTTATGGTTCTGTCTCGATCGTGTAGAGAGAAAGTCTTGCTTTTGTGGTAAGGAGTAGAAAATAAGTTGTTCTGCAAGAAGTTTAATGTACACCTTGTGCGCGTAGTGTTTTTTTTTTCTCAAAATTATTAATTGGCCAAATAATAAACTGAAGTTGTGAACTTGAAACCTGGATACCCTGTATGATAAAAATGAGGCCAATATATTTATTTTGTAAACGTCCATTTATATTTTTTTTCGAATGTATTCCGTTCGTTTATTTGTACAAAATTATACACTTTATACGTTCGGTGAGAAGGCGGAATCATTTTTTATTGTATACCTTCAAGAGCGAGACTCTAAAATATAGTGTTCATCTGGCCATTGGGATTTTAACCTTTATCAGTGCAACGAAGGAATCTGATACATCTGCAAGTATTTTAACCTCTGATTTGAGCAAAGTTTGTCAACTCGTGAGATTCCATGGTAGAAACAAAAGGATTCCAAATAAGTGCTCTATGCATATGCAGACATTTCATGGCATCAATTTTAAATCAGTATATTGGTAGAAAGTGGATGCATTAAATGACTAGATATCCACTAATGCACAGTGCAACACATTTGGCTAATGTCGGATGATTCGCATGGCGGGCAACATAAATGAAATGCGAATTGTTGAGAATAATCGGGTATTATTAAGGAAACCATAAAGTGATGACAACGAAATTCCTGTTTATCTTGCTAGCTTTGGGTTGTACTTTTTTTCGTTATATATATGGTTGCTATTCACTCCTTACTGGGGTGTAGCGCGTCAACCAAACCTACGTACCAACAGGCATTGACGCCATGGTTAAGTCTTGTTCTATACCATCGTTTGTAGCCTTCGCGGATAACGAGATTGTGGCGCAAGACGAATCACAAATTCCTTAAATTTAAAACAAAGTCGCATACAAAAATGTTAGTATATACACTTATATATAGAAAAGTTCCTGGTGCTGCGTCTCTGCCGGATGGTTTAATAGTGCAAAGGAGGAGGAAGCCGACCACTAGAAATTAAACTATTTTTAAGAACGGTTATTCAGGTAGTAATAAAAACGATTTCATTCACAAGAGCTCGGTTCCGTTTCATGAAGAGGTGAGATCACCTATTTGATCGAATGTTTTATGTGAATATAATCGATATACGTTTTACTTTTGTCACTATAAAGTATAAAAAGATGAGGCAAAACATGCATATACTTCAGCTGTGTGAATTAAAAGTGAGTATCCTGTGGTTATTGACTTAACCCCCAATACGGGCAACGTGCCAAAATCGCTCTCAAACCAAAGTGTTGAGACAGACTCACCACCAACCTTAACTCCGATAAAAAAACTTTGTCAGACTTTGGTATTAAGAAAGAGACTATTCTTTGCTACCCGTACTTTTATACAAATGCTTATCTACAGAACGGAAAAATTTGCTGACTTGTGGTTGAATTTGAAATTCGCTTCCACGCCAGAAATGGATGTCAATATACGGATGAATTTACAAACAAAATAGGTTTCCTTGACAAGGGGAAATAGCTAGGAATTTCGAATGCAAACCATGTGTGTCGTTATATTTAAGTGTACAGATACAAAAAGGTTTACATTTTAGATTGCTATTCTAAATACATGATGAGCTTGATACTTGAAATAATAACGCCTACATTTTCGGATTGCTATTTTAAATGCATGATGAACTTGAATTCTGAACATATTCATTGTAAGTTATTTGCATATATAAATAAATTCAGTTGCTCCATATTTTCGCGTTCCTTTCTGGGGAAGAACTATCACCAAGCATAAAATATCAACAACTTCATCTTTGGAACCAAGTATTCTAACTAATAAAACGGTTCAAGATTAATTCACAAAAATGTAGAGGCAAATCCAGTCACACAGAGTAACAGTAACAGAGTGTTTTTGAGTGTCAAGAGGCGAGTGTGCTTCCCTTGAGATTGGGTGCAGTTTTTGACTCTGAAAACTTGCAAACAAGACCCCCGTCATCATTTTTGTGGAATACAAATCCGATGCGAGGATACCAATTACGGCACAACAACACGCAATCCGACCAAAGTGTTCTGTAAGTGTTTCTCTTTCTGCACGTCGTCGTGTTGAAGGAGAATGACAGCAAAAATTGTTGGAAACGAGCGTCTTCACTGCAATAGGGATAACCGAACGGACAGAGTATTCGAGTCAAGATAGAAACGCATGGGGGTACGATCTTCGGGCGGCTGGAAAATATTGAAGTTGTATTAACCCTTATCGAGCCTGGGTATCGCTCCCGTGTTTGAAGAGAGGAGGAACTTTTCGCATATTCATTTTTTGTTATATATCTCCACATCCGTCATCCTGACGTGCACAATGGAACCAGTGAGTTTGGCCTTGAAGGGCTGCTACGTCCGAGACCAAGGGAGGTTAGGCGGAAAGGAGTATCAAGGATGAAAGTGGAAGCATCGAATGACAATCGATGAAATTAATTCAAAACAACCAAGCCAACAACAATAAATACTACAGTGGGCAAATGGTCATAAAACAAATGAGTTAGAAACCACTAAAGTTATTTGTTTTTATCTATTGAAGCCGAAAAGAAAATCTTTCACGTTTCGAAAGCTACTGAGAATATTAATCTAAAGACACAAACGAATCATTGGAAGATGTTGCAATACACCGAGCCGGAAACTGAAAAAGATATGTATTATTGTATTCATATTCTTTTATTAATGTTTATTACGTTTAATGAAAATTGAGGAAAACCTAGAAGTCTCGAATAAAAAAAAAAGTGAAATACTTGCTGCAACTGGACGCAAGTAAAGATTAATATTCAACTGTGCCCAAAAAGAAAAAAAAGCCTAAAATTAAAAAGATGAAACACGTTTGAAGGAAGTAATGCATCATATACGGATATTAAAATGAAAACAGGCAGTCCTAACGTTTTAAATTAACAAAGTCGTGTTTTTCCGACTGTATTCTACCGAGTTAAGTAAAAGAAGACCGGAAAATATATTGGAATCACTTGGATATTTTTTATGCTATTATTTTATTGATTTTCTTTTATTAATAAGAAAAAACCGATAAATACACATAGTTTTTAAATACTAGAAACAAATTTTGATTGAGTAACTTTACTGTTGCAAAAGTTATGCTGCTAGAAGATAGCGGACAAAGATTGAGGAACTGACAAACAAAATTTAATAAAAATCTGCAAAAAAAGCAACTTTAAAAGAAAATCACTAAAATATATTAGGCGCGAATAAGAAAATTCAATATTTCCATAAAGTAACGCAGAAGAAACAATGTCAATCTTCTTCTTTTTTTTCAGCCTTTGTCTCGTTAACAAGCGGGGTCAGCTCGTTGTGATCGGTTTCGCCATTTAGCTCGAATGCCTGATCTGGGTGCAATTTCGAGTCTTTTAAATCCCCATCTAGCGCATCAAGCCACCGTTGTTTCGACCTGCCTTTTGGTCGTTTACCATCGACTTCGATGTTCAGATCAATCTTGCAAGTGAATTCTCGTTAGCACGAATTGCGTGACCATACTATCGAAAACGCCTGTCTCGCAATTTTTCCCCGCTCGGTGCAACCCCATAACGTTTGCGGATGTGATCAAAACGTGTCACGCCACTAGTCCAACTATTTTGGCTATGCTATCATAGGCAGCTTTAAAGTCGATGAAAAGATGGCGCAACTGATGTCCATATTCCAACGGTTTTTCCATTGCTTGCCGCAGAGAGAAAATCTGATCTGTTTCTGATTTGCCTGGAGTGAAGCCTCTTTGGTATGGGTCAATGGTGTTCTGAGCATATGGGGCTATCCGGCCTAACAAGATAGCGTATAATATCTTATAGATGGTACTCAGCAACGTCATATCTCTATAATTGCTGCACTGTGTAATATCTCCTTTTTTCTGTATGAGACAGATAATGCCGCTTTGCCAGTCGTCAGTCGTATTTATGATAACTATCTTCAGGTGATTGTGAAGATCATTTGTTGATGCTTCATTTCCAGGATCTCTGTTGACTGCGGTTATTGCGGCGTCCTTTTCCCTCTTATAGGTGTTGCGGAGGGCTTTATTGTGGATGGCTTCAGTGTTAAGTCCCACCTGATTGTTAGAGGAGATTGTAGGTGTTGTTGTCATTTGAGCTCGGAGTACCATGCCAACGAGATAGTGATCCGAGCCTAAATTGGCCCCCCTATATGTTCTAACATTCATAAAGGCTGAGAGGTGGCGGCGTCCGATCAATACGTTGTCAATTTGGTTGAAAGTAGTCCTGTCTGAAGAGGCTCACGTATGTTTGTGGACCGCTTTCTGCACAAACCAGGTACTTCCAGCAACCATTTCGTGTGACACTACTAATTGAATAATGCGTAGTCCGTTATCATTTGTATTTTGATGTAAACTATGAGAGTCAACGCATCGCCTGAATACGGGCTCCTTCCCTACTTTGCTGTTAAACTCTCCAAGTATGATTGTAAGCTATGAGAGTCAACGTATCGTCGGAATACGGGCTCCTTCCCTACTTGGCTGTTAAACTCTCCAAGTATGATTTTAAAATCATATGTGCGACAGGCTTCGAGGGTTCGTTCTACTGCCTCGTAGAAGGTATCCTTCCCCGACTTTGCAGTGTCTTCTGTAGGGGCGTGAACGTTAATGAGGCTTATATTTCTAAACTTGCCTCGCAAGCGCAGAGTGTATAACCGTTCACTTATGTTTTCAAAGCCGATAACAGCAGGTTTCATTTTTTGGCTGACTAAGAAACCTACTCCGAGGACATGGTTTACTGGATGGTCGCTTTAATATATGGTGTAGCGACTCTTCTCCAGGAAACCGGTCCCCGCCCAACGCATCTCCTGTAACGCTGTTACAGCCCTATATTGGGACAGGGTATCGGCTAGCAGCACGTTCCATGACAAAATACGCAAATCATTATTCCGTTGTCGTTACCGGGTTCGTCGTTGTGTTATCGGTCCAGTCTGAGGCTCATATTGTGACTTCGTAACAATTTGTTTTCCATGTAGGGTTGGCAGCCCTGCCCAACCCTTAATCTCGAGGACCAGTTGGTCCAATTTGTCCCGCTTTTAGGCTCGGGAGACTCGCCTTCATCGTTCTCCGTCTGCAGCTTTTCGTTAAGAAATAGCTCCCAGCGGTCACTACGTGGAAGTGGAGGAAAGGTTTGGTAGTAGACCTGTTGGCGTTGGTTCAGCAGGCATTTCCCAGGTTTTATGCTCCATCGTGGGTACCAGTCCACGTTTCATCCTGGGACCTATACTACCCTTTGACCACCACTATTACTATCTGATAATTTCATTTCCTGGAGCGCCAAGGCATCTATCTAATACTTTTCGACATGTTAATGAGCGATCTAAGAGCCTCAATTCTGAACAGAGAGCGCATGTTCCAGGTTCCCAACCTGATCCGATGCGAAGCTCAATTTCGGGTTCAATGACAACTTTATACTTTGAGTAGGTTGTCAGCCTATTGCACAGCCCCCTTTCTTCACGACGTAGAGAACTCGTCGTTTATTCCCTTTCCGGAGTTACAAACGTGGAGGTGAGAGTAGGATTTTTTAAATCACAGATGTTAAATTAGTGTGCAGCGTGGTATTTGTTGAGAATCGCAGTGCAAGTCTGTAACCCTCCTGATATATATACTATCCTTTAAAGTTTTCAAGGGAGCAAAAAGTTCACTTAATAGGTAAATCGACTTTTGACTTAGAAGATGTAGACATAGAAATCGCGAAGGTAAGTATCTACCTATAACAATAAATAATAAATTTTAAATTATTTCTTGAGTTGAATGTATAAGTATCTAATACATGTTACAATTTATTCACTTAACGGTTTTTTTTTCAAAAAACTAATCAAGATATGGATATTCGGTAAAAGGCGTTTTCTATAGAAGTAATAGGGTTGCTTATCTTTTTTTTCACGGTTGCGTGGCAATATTCAAAAAGAAAGGGGAAAAACGCCAACAAATCGAAAGAGATTTTATTCGTGTGTGAAACGAAAAAAAAAATCTTCCTGAAAGTTCTAAGGGGATTTTCCCCCTTAATTTAGTTATTTAAATAAATTTCTTCTTCATCGGATGATGCTAACGTCTATGTTGAAAGCCGAAGTTACTTTCGTCGGCTCAATAAATATATGCAGAAATGCATGCAAATAAAGGGGAAAACACATTAGGAGGTCAGAATCAAACTTTTTTATGATATTAACTTAGCTATTCAAGAATACGCTGCATAAATTTCAGAGTGATATTCGTGTTCCTTTAGATTTTATGAACGTAGAACCGAGTGATTATCGAGTATAGGCTCAGGTTCGAACCCCAGAAGGTAATCGCTTTATGTTCCTACGTAATTGGCGTTAATCCCTTGTACGGATGGATTTGTATTAGTTGTAACTGTGTTTATTTTGCATTTAAAAGTCAAAAATGTCTTCATATCCGAAAGGGGACTTTTCAAACCCGTTTTTCTTAAAATGACCTTTCTCAGATTTACGGGAATTTTAACTCAATGGTATGATATGAAATGAAATATTTTTTTTAACACTTGTAAAATTTTTATATTTGACCATGTTCACCTCTTTAAGATTCATATTGTTGAAAAATAAGTAATGCCCCGCAATTGGAGAATTGCAATGTCGTGTAATCACAAAAGTTGTCTGAAATACAACTATTATTATTATTGGATTCACTTCTTTATTCTTTCGAAGAGGTTTTGTTTTCGTTCCATCATTTTTCACGATTTAAAAGCTAAAAAGGATTTATAATGAAAAATGAATACATATTTATTTTCAAACATCTTTTCCCACCTTTGATCGCCACTGATCTATGTAGAAATATCATGTTGCGAAAAATAATTTGAAATCAAAACGGCCTCTTCTGCCAAGCTTAAAAAATTTAATTCAGCCTTAAAATTTTAGAAAGTACGTTGGTGTAATATGTTTTCCACCACAAAAAATTACTCAACGCTACTTTTGTACTAGAACAATAGGTTACCCTATAGAACTGATAAGAAATATCCCTCCCCTCAAAAATTCCCAAAACAAAAATACACCGGCTGATTGTCAACGCAGCTGGCATGACGAGTGTTCGATACGTGTTTTGAAATTGATTGGAGTAAAATGTTGCTTTAGGTTGCGGCGTTCTCGGGTTGTTACTTTTTTACTCTTGGTGTCGGGTTGTTTCCTCTGAATTATAGAACATAAGAAAAATATGTTGCAAGTCCGGAAGATTTCTCGGCTTTAATGTTATATTGTTGTGGTTTAATTAGTTCTATCTCGACGAACTAAGCGTTGTTTAAAATGCGATACAAAATTAATGCCGGACTTTTTGTTCTATTTGTGTTATTCATTTCGGTGTGTATATCAAATTTGGCG
Source organism: Hermetia illucens (assembly GCF_905115235.1). NCBI lineage: Eukaryota > Metazoa > Arthropoda > Insecta > Diptera > Stratiomyidae > Hermetia > Hermetia illucens. The sequence goes on along the minus strand of NC_051849.1, from coordinate 141,123,472 downwards.
AATTTCTTAGGCACTGATCGACAAATCGCCCAACGGTTGCAGGAAACATCTGAGAATAATCTGGAATGGAAGGATCGAAGGAAGAAGCTGGAGATCGGAAACGGAACTGATCATCTTATGTGGTTTGTACAGGTAAATATTCTCAATAAGCAACGAATTCTCACGGTGGAATAGAAATCAATGGAATCATTACCGAATAATACGTCACGCGCTATGACGATTACAATGACAATGCAAATACTACAACCGTCGGTATTGATTCCAAAATGGTTGGTGTTGACTAAAAATACCATTCATCCAAAGACTGCGCCAAGCTTCCCCTTACTAACAATGGAGTTATATTGTATCACTGTATCGAACTGACGCAGGACGTTTCGGAAAAGTTGTTGATGAATTTCTATGAATTTAGCGGTACCGCAAATTCTAATAAACTATGGTAAATGAGATTCGAACCATTTCCGACCGGATCCACTATAGATACATAAACATATTGAAAGCACGTGATTCAAATCGACTTTTTGAATCGTTTCGTGTCAGTGTCCAGTAATAATTGTCGTGCCGTGTTGGTTCGATGTGTATAATTTGACCATAATATACGAGTATCAGTTGTGCGTGATTGATGTTCCTAGTTATCGCTTGTATCGAAAAATAGATTCAGAGTCATAATCAAAAGTGTGGAATGTAAGGGGTTGCTTCGAAATATTTACCTAGAAATGTGATTTCTTCCATTATCGTATCTTCAGCGCAGTGCAGCGTGTTTGTTATGCTAAAATCCTTTCAATTGTTGTGACCAGCCTGGCGGGGGATTTATTTTGATTTTGAAAATTTGTATTCCGGCTGCTGCTATTTCCATATATGTGAGTGAACACTGAATTTCTCAACGACAGATTCGCATCCCAAATGGAAATATAGGCAAGTTAAACCATAAATCCATCGAAAAATTTAGCAAACCTTTGAAATATAGGTTTTTGCACCCAACTTGGAAAAGGGCCGAAGTCGGTGTATTTTGGCTTAGGTTGAGAATACTTTTCGGGCGAAATTGACTTCATTTTCAATTTATATTATAACTAAGAATTTGTTGCAAGTATGTGTGGACATTTAAACTGTTATTTTAAACGTGTTTTGTTAAATTTAAAAAAGGTGCTTGAACAAAATCGCGGCGTAATTTGGAATTTGATGGGAATCGATGCAGTTTAATTTTAACCAAGATAATTAGTTGGATTGATTTCATTTATGATAAATGATATTATTATTATAAAAAAATGTCAAGTCAAGTTTTGGATTGTTTGTGTTGATGTACTCCATCACGAGCCAACCGTTTTGACTGGACTGATCGTCTTCCATCATATCCTATTTCTTTTTCTTGCTCTCGAAACTGCATGATGAGTTTTGTTTGCCCAATATCTCGTCTTGTACAATGGCGGTAAAAATGATAAGACACCCCATGTTTTTCAAGAAATCTTAAAGTAATAAAACATGGACATAATTACATTCTCCTGAGTAATTACCTGCAGTTTCCCCGTATAACACATCCAGTAATTAAAGAAAGTCGAATTTCAGGTAGGTAAAGAAGACACCTTATATTTAGGCATTTCAGAATGGAATTCAAGTAATAAAACCCAGTTTGTTTTTATGATATTTTAATATTTTATTGAGCCTCCTTTCTTTTGTATAATTTCTACCATTCTTTCAGGTAAACTATTAAACAATTTCCTTATATAGTTTCTGGAAATTGGGCCCCATTCAGAAATAATAGCATTTTTCAATTCGTTTACGTCTTCAAATTTCTTTGATTCAGTATAAACGATTCGGGTCAAATGCCCCCCAACAATTCTCGATTATATCTAAGTCAGGAGACCTCGCTGGAAAAGCGAGTTTGTTGCTGTTGAAAATACTGCTTAACAACCTTTGCACTATGAATCGCAGCATTATCTTGCTGGAAAATGAACAACTGATCCACGATTGCTCCCAAATTGTCGCTAAATTCCCCACGCAGCATTTGCACATACTGGGGGCTGTCTATTTTTCCCCTTAAAAACCGAATAGTTGACCGCACATTGTATTCAATAGAAGCCCAAACCATTACACTTCCGTCACCAAACTGTCTTTTGCTTAACACTCTCTCTTCCTTTCTTTAAGTCATGGAAATAATAGCTGAAACCGTCGGGTCCGTCGAGGCCATTTTTTCTTCCAACGCAAGTGATATTCTGCAAAAGCTATTCTGGTCAGTTTGTCCTTTTCTGTGAGAGGCATTTTTCTCTGTAATTAGCGTTATGGTGTGCAATTTTGATGAAGGGCAAGGGTAGCATAATCTACATGGCTCAGATCTTCGGAGCCAGCTTGGAGCATTTGCGAAGGATATTAGCGTCACTCTACAACTATAGATCTCTATAAGGTTCCCAACGAAAAGATTATCTAGTGTTCGCAGCCTTTCTCTAGTAGAGCTGGACAATCGCAAAGGAAGTGACTGGGTTTCTTCCTCCTCTTCGCAAATTAAGCAATGTGAATTGTGTGGCATGCCGAGGGACTGTCACGAGCAGAACCGTTTATTTTCCTCTATATTCCTATAAACAGGAATTCAGAGGGAGGTGACTTTGGTCGTACTGATTTTACTAATTTTACAGCTAAGTCGCAAAGTATAAACCCACTATTCGAAGCAACTCTCTTTCCGAAATCAAACCAGCTATCTTCAAGTTCCGAATAAATTTTTTGAACGGTTCCTTCTTCACCTGGGTGCTATAACCGTGAAATCTTTCTCATTTTCACAGAAGGGATCTAGCCATCTGCTGCTCCATTACCTCTTCCCTTATGGTCCGAAACGTAGTGTATCCACCTTTCTGTTCAGATCAAGCGTTTTTATTAAGCCTAGTAGTAGTAGTTCTAGTTGTCTAGAATACGTTCCACTGTTTTCAAAACGGAGGATATCGGGGAAATTGGCTCGCTTTCGGAATAAAGATAACTTTTGCCTCACTCCATGCTCCTGATATGTATCTCAGGGCAAAATTGTCCTTTACCAGAAGAGGACCTAGGAAGGCTTCTAGATTCCTTTAAAATCGTTCTAGCAAAATGCCATCTTCCGCACGTAGTTTAAAGTTTCCTACTAACCTTCCTCTAATCTAGCCATGTTGAGCATCTACTCCGTAGTAATAATACCTTATACAGCTGCTCTTAAAGAATTTCCAGAAATTATCTTGCTTTGGTTTCGTGATCACATTATTACACATCGGTAGTGGTTTTTTGCAGCTTGGCCGGTCTGCGGTTTGCTTTACCCTCGGATATCTGCCCTCAGGGGGCTAGTCACCCCTATTCACCACGGTGTATGTATCTCTCGATGAGGTGATCGTTTTAATCCACTTCTAGAGGAACCATGTTACTGTTCAGGTATATTACATTGGAATCCCAATTTGCTCTCCTGGGTTTCTTTATTATTCTCTATATATCAGACCTTGACGACAGTCAACGTTATATCGAATTATTCTCGCATCCCATATAGAAAAGTAATTCGACACTCCCCAGTTCTTAAATAGCTCATTCATAAGAATATTTCATGGAGTCATGTTTAGGATTTTTGCTCGGAATTAGTTATGAACGTGTGCTTTCTACGTTATGTATTTTTAGTGTGTTTGTATAGCATTAAATGTGATGATGAAAACTGAAACTGTGTGGGTTCCCAATGCTTTACAAAGGAGTGAACAGGAGTGTTTGCATACATTACAGCAACCCCCTATCTAGCTTCGCAACTTTTCCTCAGAAAACATTAGATCTGCTAAGATGTCTGGATATTAAACTGAATTCCTTCCGTCGAGTTTTGGATTTAGATGAGCGCTTATGATTCCGACTAGAGAACGGACGTCTGTTCGCATCAGTGCTTGACATCATTATTACTTAAAGCGGACGCACTCAGTGGTTGCGGCATATTTTTTTTGACTCCTTCTGCAGGAGCCACTGGTCTTGATTAAGAAAATGATTATCATTAGCAATTTTTTTCCTCAGTGTCGCATTGCAGACTGATTATACAAGAGCAAACGGATGAACCCCCAAAGTAGATATGCAAGAGAACAGGCTATCTGGAAAAAAGAAAGCAAGGAAGGCACTACGAGATAATGTATAAAAGCTGTGTAACACTCTAGCCACCCTCTTCTAGGGAGCTCTGGAAAATCATAGCTTTCGGCGGAACTTCTCTCTGCATTTTTTTATTTGCTAATTCGATAAACTATAATCTCAAGAATCATTCAAGTTTTAAGTTGCCGCAATAGTTGTTTTTGTTTGTGTTTTTCGTATGAATTGTTTTTGTGACACCATTTTTTTTCGGGTAAATTCGAAATGACTCGGTCATTTATTATTCGATTTGCTCGATTCTTTTTTTCTTTTATTCTCTAGACTTGCCTTTAAAAAATTGCATTTAAATTTAAAAGATTTTAAATTCTGAATGTTCGGAAAAATCTGCTGAAATTTTGAATGCGTTTATCTCGAAAACACGTCTTTCGAAACTTCTCTTTATTTTCCCAAGAACTATTGGATGGATTTTAATAACTTTTTTATCAAAATAATCGCACACTAATTATGGCCCGAATTAGGGTCGAGGTTTGTTCACATTAAGTAGCTTTTTTCGATATTAAAGTAAAACAAGTCGGGAAACCGGAAGCTTGACGCTTCAGGTATAAAAGGTTTTGTGCTTCCCTATGTGAGGAGCATAACGTAGTTTCCCATTGGCTTATAGCATTGACCCGAGATATTGAAATCGCTCAGTTCTGGGCAGGTTACTGCCATTGCCAGAACAAAGCGATTTAAATATCTCGAAGGGCAGGTTACTGCCATTGCCAGAACTCAGCGATTTAAATATCTCGAGTCAATGCTATCAGCCAATGGAGAACTGCGTAATGAAATTGTTTCACGCATTAATACAACCTGGATGAAGTGGCATTCCCCAACTGGTGTTCTTTGTGATCGACGTATCAGCGCACGTCCCAAATCTAAAATTTACTGCAATGTCGTCCGTCTGCCGCTCTCTATAGTTCTGAGTGTTGGCCGACTATAAAGGACAATGAACGGCATCTTGCGGTAATGGGGACGAAGATGTTGCATTGCACTGGTGGCGTGACACGTTTTGATTACGTCTGAAGTGAGAATATCCCCCATGGGTTTGCATCGATTGTGGAAAAACTGCAAGAGAGGCGTTTTCGATGGTGTGGTCACGTAACTCACGCTAACGAGAATTCAACAACTAGTAGTGGTCAGAACATCGAAAGCAATGGGAATCAACCAAAAAGCCGGCCAAAACAATGGTGGCTTGATACGCTGGATGGGGATTTAAAGGTCTCGCGATTACATCTTGATCAGGCATTTGATAAAATAAAATGACGAAAAAGATCACCACGAGCCGACCCCGCTTGTGAACTGAAGGCCGAAGAAAAAGAAAAAGATGTGAGGAGCGACGAGCTCCGTGTAATATAGTTAAAAATTCCATTGCCCTCTATTTTCTAGAAAGCAATTTAAATAAATCTTTTGGTGGAAAGCCCTGTGTTGATGTCAACTTCATGCGCTTCACGCTCTCAGTTTAGTATTATTAGCAAATGCCAACAATTTAACCAACATCAAATATAAAAAAGGGATAGGGAGAATTAGATTCTTCTTGAATGGAATTTTAATATTTCACTCGAATTTCAATTATTCTCGTTAATTATGATGTCAGCATCTTATTTGTATGGCTTAGGATGCTGTTAATTAGCACGAAATTGATAAGTTTGAACTTCTATAACTTTGACACTAATAGTTGGATTTTCATGGAACTTAGCATGTCTATGTTCTCTATGTCGGTGCAAAATTTGGTGCACCTAGGATGAACTTAAGGGGAGCTTTTAAGTCAATTTCTAAAAATTGATAATATACTATTAGTAAATTTATTTGAGCAGATACCGGAATGGGACATCTCTCGAAGATGAGATTTCACATAAGTGTTTTACACAAAACCTTAAAAAGAGCTGCGGATAAATAGATTCTTCATAAATGCAACTTTAATATTCCACTCGAATGTCAATTATTCCGGGTAATTATGACGTCAGCATCTGATTTGCATGGCTTTGGAAGCAGTAAATTTGCGCGAAATTGCTAAGTTTGAACTGCTATAACTTTGGCGTTAATTGCCAGATTTTCACAAAATTTAGCACGTATGTACGAAATATTGTCCTCTATTCTGGTGCAAAATTCGGAAGTCCTAAGATGAATTTAAGGGGGGTTTTTCAGTAAATTTCTAAAAAGTAGTAAGTAGTAAGTACTATTAGTAAGTTTATTTGAGCAGATATAGGAATGGGACATATTTTGAGGCCTAGATTTCATCTAGGTGTACCACCCTGATTTTTTTTCGGATTTTTAGGTTGGGTAGTTTCCGAAAATTAGTCATGTCTCACTTTAAATACGTACATTTTGACTTCTTACTCACGCACTTTGCAATTTATGCCAAAACTAATGTCAGTTTCGGAAAGTACAAACCAAAACCTTTCATTTGATACCCTAACAACTATATCCGGTGAAAAAATTTTTTGAATCCCCCCTTTGCATGTATGGGGAGCCCCCCTTTAAATTCCACCTAAATTTATGCCACTCGCTGTATGCGTGGGATTTCATAGTTCCCATCTGTCCACCAAATTTCGTTCGGATCGGTTTAGCCGTTTTGGAGAAAAATGCGTGTGACAGACAAACAGACATTGAATCGATTTTAATAAGGTTTTGTTTTACACAAAACATTAAAAATGAGGGCGAATTTCGAAATTAATTTTTTTATAATCTGCCAAAATTGTATTTTCCAACAGATCCCATTGGTTCTAGTTTGGACCATAACTACATGTGGTCTAAACAAAAGTGTATTTACACTTTCTTCTTCGGGTTCACAGTTTAGTCAGAAATGCAGGAGAAGTTAGATGAAGTCCCAAAAAAAGCAATTTCAAGTGTCTTCAGAATAATGTGTTCAAGTTATGAAGAATGGTGTACTTCTGCGTAGTCGGAGCACATTACCCTGAAGGTAATAGTGCCTATATATATTTGAAGTAGGTAGTATATTTCGAGTACTGTTTAACACTTAGCGCCAGTTATGTAAAATTCCGGATCTATCGGGATTGTGACAACTCACAAAATAAGTTTATTTCATAGCTCTATCGCTAAAGGTATTGATGGGAAGGTCCAAAAAGGATGACACAAGTTTTCAATTTTTGGTTAAATATTTTTTGTTTTACATATGGCATACCATATTTCAGGAATCAACTTCTACGTTCTTCAGCGTCCCTTAAAAGAAAATAAAGAAATAAAAAGGTGTCAGTTTGAAGGCCTTAAGTGATACTTTTATTAGTTTAGTTTCTTATAAGCAATCCAAAGCATTTCACTACTTCATTTTCATTTGAAATTGGCAAACATTTCAGATTTCTGACATTCACATAAGCATATGGCGTGATAAAAAACGACAAAGTGATTTACGAGACTTTACGGGGGAAACTTTAGACGTAATTAAACCGCCAGTTGTTGTGGCTTCTGGAGATTTGACTGATGCGTGGTCGACGAATTATTTGGGCTCGCAGCAATTTAAACGGGAATGGGAAATTTACAAATCGATATTGGAAGAAAATCAGGTTGGCAAGAAAACCATATGGATGGATATTCGAGGAAATCATGGTTAGTTTATTCTTAGTATCCTTTATTAACTATTGACAGGAAAAATCATAATTGAACTTGTAGACACTTTTAACGTACCGAGTTTGGACTCTGATCTGAATTTTTTTACAAAGTATTCTATTCAAGGAGATAAACACAAAAGATCTTACATGAAACAGGTAAGAAAGTGAAATTACTGCTTATGATATAGATCGCTGTTATTCGGAATTTCTGAAATTTTTCAGATCACAGTTGGGAAAGACAAATATTCCTTTATCGCAATTGATGCATGTCAAAACCCAGGAACAAAACGGGCGTTTAACTTTGTTGGGATCTTAGATGTAAATCAGACAAATGCCATAATAGATTTGGCTGAAGCTTCCCGAAAATCAGGGGCTGATTATATAGTATGGTTTGGACACTATCCAACATCTTCAATCTTATCTCCGGGCACTGGGAATCGTGGTATTCGGGGTGTTTTAGGTCACTACGATGAAGGTTACGTTTATTTGTCAGGGCACTTACACACACTTGGTGGTTTGGCTAAGAACATGTATGCTCTCCAGGACACAAATTTCTTCGAACTGGAGTTAGCGGACTGGAAAGACAACAGAATGTAAGTAGTTGACAATAATTTATGTGGGATGTACGGAACTGACTGTAAATTATTTTGGTTAATTAACTTTAATTCGTAGGTTTCGAGTGGCAGCTTTCGACCATGGTCTTTTTTCATTTATTGATATTAAGCATAAAGACTGGCCTATAATTCTAGTGACGAATCCCAAAGACTCAATGTTAAATATAGAGAAAAAAGAAGATCCATCGCTTCAAGTTAAATCGACGCATATCCGAATACTTTTATTTGATCCTGAAGAAATAATCAGTTGTAAGGTGCAGATTGATGATGAGCAATTTAAAGATTGCCACAATATCACGAAAAATTTGTATGTGAGGGAATGGCAGCCGGATCGCTATAAAAAAGGACAACATCGCATCAATGTGGTCGTGACCACAGCTGATGGCAGACGCAAATCGGTAAATAATTTTAATTTTCTCTTGGATTTGTCAGGAAAAAATGTATGCTCGAAGAAATAGTATTTGCATGCTACAAATTAAAATTACAATTGTATTTTTCACAGATCTCCCAACAGTTTGCGTTGGACAACACGAATCGAGGATTTCCGACAATTGCGAAGATGATACTGAAAACCAACCTAACTCATATTTTTCAAGCGATGTTTGGGTTTGCATTGGCCGCATGTATCCTTCCGATTTGCATACTCCGAACTTGGCATGAGCTGGCTTATGCTAGAAAAGTTAAGAAACCTAATTTGCATAGATCTTACTTCAGAAGAATGATACGGAAGTTATGGATTTTATCTACTGTGGATCGTATACTATATCCCTATTTATTTTCTATTCTATATGTGCTGATTGGGCCATGGTCAATTGGTCACATTATTGATGGGCACATGGGTATAATTTTTTCGTGGGGAATGTTCGTTAAAGGCCATTTTCTGCCAGGGACCTTAAGCTATCTCTATGGTTATTTTCAATTGATGTTTTGTAGCTTCCCGTTAGTATTTATATATGCGCAGGTGGTGTGGGACCGCTATAATATATTGCTGGTGCCTGAAAAGCAACGGCCGAAAACAATTTGGTCAAGAACTTTTGAATATTTACCATTCTGTACAGTTCTTCTGACAGAGATTGTTTTGGCTGGATTCTTTTGGTCTATTTACGGACCATTGTCAGCTTTTCTAGGGCCATTACGAACGTGGTCTATGGTCTTGCATTGTGCATTATTTTATTGGGCCAAAACCCTCCCGAAATATACATTGAAGTAAGTATTGATGTTATAATTACTTTCAGTTGGCTCAGATTTGTCGTATATGAGGGTCTATGAGGCAAAACGGTATAACATTCGTGTCGTGGCTGCGTCTATGTAAAATCTTAGGAGAATTCCAAACACTTTCCGTTATTTATGAGATCACATTGAAGATGCAGTAAATTCGCCTGGAATTGAAAACGTTGAACTGTTATAATTTTATTACTAATGGCATTATGCTAGTTTTAGGTGGTTCTAGGATGTACTTAAGGAGGGTTTTCCGGTAAATTTTAAACATTTGGTAATATACAATACTATTGCGGAATTTCGAGGCGTAGATTTCATATAGGTGCATAATTGTAAATTTTTTTCAGACTTTTTGTTTGGTAGTTTCCGGGAATGAGTAGCATCAATTTAAGTTTGTACGTCAAAACTAAACTGTTTACAAAAATACTAGTTGTTTCATTTGATACCTATGCATACAATAGTAGAAAAAAATTTAAACAACACACAAGCTTATGTCACTGTTCGCGTGGAATTTCATAGTTCCCATATGCCCAACATATTTTCTTTGAATAGATGCAGCCGTTTTTGAAATAAGTGATGCAACAGAGAGACAGACAGTAAACCGAGTTTAATAAGATTTTGCGTTACATAAAACCCTAAAAACGGAACTTAAAATTTCTTAGAAAGTTTGTTTACAATTACCTGAATTCCCGCAAAACACTCGATCAAAGTTTCATAATTTTTTCGCTAATAAACTCAGGTTTTCTATTGTATCACTAATTTATTATGTCTACTACTGCCAACGAACAGGAGGGCTAAAGAAAAAGAAGGCTCTAGTGGTAGAAAGTTTCCGGTAAAATGATGCCCCAATGTCTTCCCATTTCTGTATCAGGTTCTTTCAGATTGCTCTATGGTAATAAAACGGATAATTTATGAATCCCTAGCTTGTTTCTAAATATTCTCTAGGGATACTTTTTTCGTCATCTTGGAATATATCAAGTCTCAACTATGTACAGTAAAGGGAAGATCTACCTCCATTACAGGAATAATTGTAGCTACTGCTAAACAGTTACATCACGAGTCGTTGGTGGTGGCGAATATCTTACTGTTACGTCCTTTTCCTCTACTGGATTTCTTCAATGTTTCAAGACAAGGATTTTCCATTCTTGATTTGTGCAGTTTCTTATACTAAAACGAAACGCATTAAAAATAATTTAATCTTAATAGATCCAGGATAATAGCTTAATATGTGAGCCCCAAAAAGTGAAACAGGTCTGAAAATCTGAAAAAAAAATCACAATGACGCATCTATATGAATTCTAGGCCTCAAAATATATCAAATGAAGTTAAAAAGGGTATATTACCATATTTTAGAAATTTATCTGAAACATACCTTAATATCCTCTATTAATTTGGTTTATTTGTAGGTTACTTTGACATGTTAGATTCTTATATTAAAGTCAGTAATATCAGCGTAATTTGAATTTGAATATAAGAGTCAGTCATTTGGAAAATACGTTGATTAATTTATGCGAAGGTATTCGGAACCGCGTGCTAAGTAAGAGATATGTTTGTCAATAACTATTGAGCATCTGCGTTAATGTCAAATGTTGTCAAAGAGAGTAAACCTAGATTCTATAATTGATATTTACAGAATACTTTTCTTGCCTCATATTGATTGCGCAAATTCTTTGTACAACGCATCAAACTCCCTGATCGAGTATAACAGATATTATTAGAGAGGGCCAGCTAATAGCTATTATTAAAACAGCATTTGACGGGGTTTAATGTGACATGATATATCGAGGAAAATGGAATATGAAGTCTAAAGCGAAGTTCGTTCGGGTTACATTCTGTCATTGGTGCTTTATCTTCTCATTATCGGTGGTACCTCGTTGTTGAGATTTTGGTTTGCTTCGGAAGAATTAGGAAAAAGAGGCAAGGAGAATCTGATTGAAATTACCAGAAAAAAAGGTTGTCAGTCTGACGGCGGAAACGAGGCGTGGATAACGTTTCGATAGTAAAGACAAGGATTGATCCATTAGACAAAAGAAAATCACTAATTTAGCAGTGGTCACTATTAATAAAGCATGGAGTTTCTCCACTCCACAACACGTCTGGGTGTGACGCGGGCATTCAGGTTATAATTTTCACTTCCTTCTTCACACGAGCTTGGGATCTTTTTTGCGAAAGGTAAAACAGAAGAGATTCAAAAATAGCTAGAACCGTATGCTAGGCAGTGATTAAATGATTGGAATAATTGTAATTTAGATGTCGCTCCCAGGATCTCATTTGTATTGCAATTTTCTTTGTCACGACTCTGGTCTTTTTCCGGATGTGCTTATCTGTTTTAGTCAGCATAACCTTCAGCAAGCATCTTTCTGATTTGATTTCGGCGGTTTTGCTTCCTAATTAGTGCTTAAAGTGTTTTTTAAAATTCAATAATAATAATAAGCTAACGCAGAATTGGGAATCCTATAACACCTATTTCGTTTTATTATTATTTTTATGGACACTTAAAATATGCGACTCGCATTTCCTCAAAGACGAATTTGACGCCAACTGGATCATAAGCAAAGGTTGCAACACGTTTATACTAAATGATTTTTCTTTGCAGATCCGCAATGACAGTGTTAGAGTGATAACTGGTGGAGTGTTCCGGAGAAGAATGTGAGGTCTAAACAGCGAATATCGTGCGATTTTCATGTAATTATTTAATACTACCGGCAGTTTGAAAAACGTAAAGTTCATTGAAAAAAATTAAAAAGAAAAGTGCTTTGGTTTGCCAACCAAAAATAAGGGATTTTCATTCCAAATTTTTGATTATATTCTAGGTGTAAGAGACGTTTTTTTTTTATGTTGAAAAGCTCCAAACTCTAATCCTTATTGCTGATTTAACATTGATTTTCCTATAATTAATTTCTAAATATTTAATTGACTTTTGATATTCTTTATCAATAAATTTTAACTAATGTTTTCTTACGATTTTACATATATCCACGTTTGAGACAGTCAATATTATGAAAAGTTTATCATTTAACATTTTGATAACACATGATGAGGGGCAGTTGGTTGCAGATATACGTTAATTGGTATTGGCCGCATGAAAATGTGAACAATCCTACTATCCTCTGTGGATTTTCCCTATTCTAACAAGAATAGTACTGGATTGATATTCAATTCAATAATGACAATCTGTGATGATAAATCAAGCCACTCTGCAACTTTGCTTCGTATTTGTCTGATGTAATATTTGATTAAAATGATTATGATTGTTTTGGTTTCTAATTTCTTGTAGTTGTGCTTCAATGAATAAACCCGTAACTATCCCAAGTGTCCGGATAGTCAAGTGGTTGGAGCGCTGGGCTTTTGTAACGGCAGGTCACGGTTCAAATCTCACTGAAGGCGGAGGGAATTGTTATCGTGACTAGATGTCGGATACCAGTTGACTCAGCTGTGAATGAGTAGCTGAGTCAAATCAGGGTAATAATCTCGGGCGAGCGCAATACTGACCACATTGCCTCTTATTATACTGCTATGTTCTTGAATTAATGAATTAACACGCTTCAAGGCCCAAATCCTCTTGGATTGCCGCCAATAAATATTGTTCTTAAATACAGCCCATTTTTACTGAAGAAGGGAATAAGATGCTCCCGAATTACATACATTTACAAATTTATTGTAGTTACAAGAGCTACGGTTTTATTCATGGATTTGATTACTTGTTATTCCAATTTCACAACACTGGCTTGAAACTTACTTTTATCCAGAGGAAGTTTTTATTAACAATAATAAATCGTCGATTTTTAAGAATTTTTTTTTCTAATTTCTGTTGAGCAATTGTGTGTTCGCACTGCAAACTCTTGGCTTCGTTCGAGAGAGGAATCCTCCGAAGAATTGTTGGCAACCTATATGAAGATGGACGATTCCGTAGCCTATATAATGACGAAATTGATGAGCGATACCAGGTTGCAGTAGGCGGGTCATTTAATCGGTATGGATGAGGATGATCCAGCCCGAAAGTCTGTAAGGGCAATATCTAGTGTAGAAAAAGAAGACGATGTAGACCAGGCAGGGTTTCATGGAGCGAGGATGTAGGCCAGGACGCCAAACAGCTTGTAGGGAAATTGAATTGTTAGACCACGGCGCAAAACGGGGAGGTTTGGAGTTCCTTATTAAGGCAGACCTAGCCCGGATATCGGTTGTCGCGCCATTGATGATGATGAATTGTGTGTCCCATTACTACACCAGTTTTTCTATTAAAGGATATTTCACCCTTACTGTTTTCTTAATGAACAAATTCGTTGACGGAGAAATCTAGATTTCCTAGAAAGTGTTGAAATTTTTTCACCACTTTCCAGCTCCATAACTATTTTAATTTTTGCTTCTAAATCAAATATCTTTTTTTTTTCGGTTTCATTTTCGATGCAAAAACTTCATAAATAGAAATATATGTGTTTAAAAGGTAATAACAATAACATGCTAATCATAAAATAAAATGACTGACAATATAGTTTCCTAAATCTTATGAACAAATAGAGAACTTATCTTGAAAATTGTAAAAAGAGTCTTCCACACCTCATCGGCTTAAGATTAAAATGTGGATAAACAAAAGACATCGTTTTGTAATGCCATAACGAAAAAAGTCGGTACATATATATGTGTCTAAGACATATCGATATCAACTCATCACAAAGCCGCGCAAAACGAAGGCATTAATGTATTACAAATAAACTGAGACTCTTTTCGACGATTTCAATAGAACTTTATCGGACGTATTCCAATGTGAAGTATGATAAAGTGTTTCATTCCCTAATTAAATTGTTAGTTATCGTGGTTTGTGGTGGTTGAATTGTTTACTTCTGAATGAAACGTATTTACAATCATCTGCAAGGTTCATGATGAGGTATTCGAATTGATATTGTTTTTTACTATGCTTCATTTATCAACGTGATGGTAAATTTTTTTTGCACTGTGAACACTAGGATGAATGTTTCGGCGTTTTTACTAAAGCTACTTTCTCATATTAGTTATCAACTGATGCTAGAGCGCTGTTGTTAGACCATCGATCCAATCTTGTTGTATATTGTCCTAATCAAACAAGAACTTTTCAAATTAAATTTTTCGAAAGTTTGAGAGGGGAGAAAGTCATATTTACATGATGATAATCGTTGGCACAACAAGCCATATTAGATCAGGGCTTTGAAGTGTGTTAAAGCACTTCATTAAAGACCCTAACGGTACACTACATAACACTGTAGGAGGTAATGTGGTCACCATTGCGCTCGCCCGAGATTATTTCCCTGATTTTACTCGGGTACTCATTCACAGCTGAGTCGACTGGTATCCGACATGCAGTCACGATGACAAATCCCTCTGTCACCAAAGAGATTTAAACTGCGACCATCCGCTGCGACATGCCAGCGCTCTAACCACATGAACATGATGCTTAGCTTTTTAAGATTTTTTTATAGAAAAATTGATATTGAAATATGGGCATAAAGTCCTTTCTTACAAAATGATTTGTTTCATCTTTTTCTTTAAATTTATATTTTCAAACACACAGAAAGATGTAGCAGATTCGAAATCTGAACTCAGACTCGAAATAAGGAACAATATCTAAGTACAAAATAAATGTGCAGATGTGCTATATTCTTTCGAACGTAAACATTCCTTTTATTATGTGCATCTGACCAATGCACATCTGTTCAAATAGAAAAGGAATTTTCAGTCGTTATCTTTTTCTGAGAAATGGCGCAGATATAAAAATATCTTTTCAAAGGAAACATATTTCAATAATTTACACATTAAATCCTTTACGCAAGAAAATATTCACATTGAAACATACAAAATAAAATTTCTAATTCTAATCTATTGACAAAATATCTCCGCTCTGGAAACTCTGATGCAAGAAATTGAAAATAAAGTAAATATAAAGTAGCTGCTATAGCCAATATTAAAATGAACAATTTTGGCTGAAAAAAAAGATATCCTTTTTAAGGTTTTCTTGAAAAAGTCTGTCCGTCTGTCCCATTTCATTATTTTTTTTCTCAACGAATATAGCCATATGGGGTATCAAATGAAAAGCTTCGATTATTACTTTTCACAGCAGATATTAGTTTCAAAAGCGAGGAGTGTGGGGATCAATTATCTTAACGACCCGTTCTCAGAAACTACTCTACCGAGGTCTGGAAATGCTCTCCGTTACGATATCTGCTCAAATAAAGTTAATAACTATTATATATTATATTTTAACAAATTTACCGCAACCCCCCTTAAGTTTATCCTAGATCTGTAAAATTGTAGTAAGACGGACTTTAATAGGAAGCATCATGGTGGAAAACCTACTATTATTAACAAAGTTATCGCTTTTGCGTCAAATTACTACTCCCCAGGAGATAAAGTGTCAGTATCACGTCGAATTAAATATCGTTTGTATTCAACGTATATTCACTATGAGCTATTTATAAATGGAACGATCGTGTAGCCAAATATTCTTATGCAAAAAACCAACAAAGTTTTCTATACCTGAAACGCCGAAAATTTCGGGTTTCGACTTGTCTTAAGTTAAGAAAAGGGTTCGTACCATGCGCTCACTTCGAAAATAAGCATCGCAGCCACATTTGCTGAGCTCGCAGATGTATATAATATTTTGTATGTTCTATAGGTGTATAACAATATCCCCTTGTATGCTTCGGTATTTATGGCGTTTTAAACGAAAGTCAACTTTCCAATTAAGGAAGAAAAGTATATTAAGATCGCTCGATTTTCAATTTTTTGTATTTTATGAGCTATGGCATGGTTCTCCTTTTCTTCGCCATACTTAGGGTGTGTGATGTTTGGCAAATCATCTGAATCTGATGTAAGATACTAGGAAAATATCCGTTTAATTCACAGTAATTTGAACGATATCGCGAATGCCACTGTCAAGAAAGCCACCGGACTGCCTTTCGTTTTCCAGATTGGAAGAAGTTAGAGAGAGCTCAGTTACAATGTCATCAGATCTTGTTGCTTTGCCCAGTTTCATTCATTTGATTGCCTGTTCATCTTCTGCGACGCTGCCTCCAAATGTCGGAAGTGGTGCCGGAACAGATTTTTCTGTTGAAATTTAATTGAATTATTCCCGACCGCCCGACGCGGCTCGATATAGCTTTTGATAAGTCGGACCTCTTTTGTCGTCCTGAGTGCCGGGTTTATCGTCACGATCATTGTCGTGGGTTGTTCGTGTAATAGCAATCCTTCCTTTGCTTGCCGGTTGGCATTTTTTATAATTTTACCCATTGGTCAGCTTTGCAATGACGCGGAACTTATGATAGAATGAGATTGAAACAGAGAGTCTACTTTCAAATCTTTTATTATCTATACAACTCGAGTCGTGTATTTCATTAGTCTATAATGTACAATGCCTTAAACTAATCTTACTAGGTACTACTAGAATATTTTAAATTGAATGACGGTGCTACGAAGTCCTACGAGACAAAACTGTCTACTTGTTCATTATAACAATGCATAGAATAAAAATAAGTCTCAATACCTTTTTTGTTTGTTATATATTTTTGTATAAAAATATGGCATTATAAGTCTAGGCAATTTGTAATATTCACCTGCTGTAAACACGCTACCTCGTACTTGTAAGCTTGATAGAAGCTGTTAGTAAATTTGTTTCGTACGGGTAGTACTGTTCCTTCTCTATGTATGTACATATGTTTTAATTGTTTATTTTTATATTACGTTATGATTTATAACAGTATCTTTTTAAATAGAATATAATAAATGGGTTTAAATACTCGCTAGGTACATATTTTCTTTTATTTCGACAGATCTTAAATATTCAGTAAATATTTGTTACCTTTCGACTTTATTCCCTGATTGTTTTATATTTCTTGTATTTTTCAGATTCTTTAGATACAAAATTTGGTGTGTTCTTATTACATCATACAGAAATTTTTATATTTACAAGTAAAGACTTGAAGGCCTGTTTCACTTTAGACTTGGACTTTATGAAAATATTCTATTGCTTCTAGATTGCAATCTTATGTTTAAGATGTGCCACGTCAAAACTGCATCGATTTTTGTTAGAACTCTGCTAAATCATAGTCACACGGTTTCGGTAGTAAGGATTCGCATTGCTTTTGAATAAAAAGAAAAACCATTGGGGAACATTTTTCACGATCGACGACGGGTTCTGTTTTTTTTTTGAGTTGGGAAAATTTATTATATCAATTATGGGGAAAATGAAAGTTATCTACCAACTGAGGGTCATTTTGGAGCTGGATTTAGAATGTTGACTTCTCGGAAAAGACTAGCGTTAAGCATTATCTCTATAAATATGAAAAATGACTTCCTGCTCTGAACGCTATCTGAAGTTAGTGGTAGTGTGCGGAAATTTGAAAATAGTGGGAAGTACTTTGGATTTTGTGTCTCTAATCAGAGAATATTTATTGATTTCCATTGAATACCAAAAACTCCAAATTTATCAAGAGCTCTACTACCCATGAAGAAATAGCATTATTATTATTTTATTTGAATTGAGCCTTGAGGTTTTAGGATGTTCAACTGATTTCTTGCTTAAAAACGGCATTCTAAACAAAATGCTTCACGTAAGCTGGGAAATGTATTTAGTAGGGTTTGTTGTCTTAATTGGAAAATATTCAATTGCAGTGGTTCGGTTTTCAAATTGGACAAAATAAGGTTTTCCAAGCGGTCTAGCACAAACGTATTAAGCCAAAGTGATTCGTAAACTGGAAAAAAATTGATCCTTCAAATTATCATAAAACTTCCCTACTCATTCTTGATAATAATCATACCATTTACGTGCTTAGACAGGCAAACTCCATTCATACTTCAAAACTGCAAGGAGCAAAACGATATTTTGTGACAGGTTTAATCGTAGATAAAGCGCGGATTGGGAAGTTGGCAATGTATCTCAGTAATACATAAAATGTATTGGCATGATTTGTAATGTGTGATCATTATTTTTTGTCGTTGATACCCAAATATGCTGAGTTAAAGAAGGCATTTCAATATGAATTCGATTCCACTATTCGTAAAGTAGTTACGCTTTTATTTTCTGTGACTATACCAGAAAGGAGCATATCGACTTACTTGATTCCTGCTGGTGTTGCAGACCAATAGATTTATAGCCTAATATATTCAGAAGAATTATTTCACAATGCGACTGACACTACCCCGCTTTAATCCCACAAACTCGACCTGAGCCATAGACTTATCGTTGCTATACATTCAAAACAGTCTTGGTTAACGTACAAAAGATTCCTTTATTTCTTTTTTATATCAGATACCACTTGAGAATATTTGTTATGATACTTAGCGTTTCTCTCTCTCTCCATCTCCTATCAGCGTTGAACAATTTGTAGATTGAAATATCTCTACATTAAAAGCTAAACTAAAACGTAGCGTTAACTCGAATTCCTAGTACAACTAATATAAATGATCATCGACGACGTTTAGAAACATTACATTAATAAATTAAAAAGACAAAATATCATATTTATGCGGGCGTAATGCATTAATGAAAACATTTCGCATGATTTGTCCTAAGTTTTGTTTATGACTTTACTGTTTTTCTTTTGCGCTTCGTGATAACCCTCTCATAATTCCATCTTACTTTACAGACCAATAATAAAATCTTACATTTAAAACACGTTTTTACATAAAATCGTCTAGAAAAACATTAAAATGAACGGAAAATCAAAACGAAAGTTAAGAGAGATTTCCTTTGTATAAGAACATTCTTGGTTCGAATCACAACAGCTGAGATCAGATCATTTGATGTGTGATTTTCTTATTGCCTAGCTCTTCCTTGAGTCTTAGCTTCAATTTCGATAATATGTGAATTAAAATCGGCTGTTGTGGTTTCGATCTTTCCACTTCTTTATCTCTTGGCATGATTTCTTAAAAAATGAAACTATTTGAAAATTGCAGAACAGATCAAAGGCACTATGAAAACTTCTTATTCATGTTCGACTTCAATAATCTTAATTTACCCGGATTGGCTTTACACTTTAGTTGCTGTATCAAGTCGAAAATTTTCAATGCTGGACCGACTTTCATTCCCAAAAGCGTTATGATTTCATCTTTCGATAAATCTAAAAGCTTTTTGCCATCGATTTTATTTCTACTGAATGTATCACAATATGCTGTGCAATCGTTGACTCGTAGAAATTGAGATACATCGTAAATATTCCATGTGTCGGGACTAAGCTCAGCAGCATTTTGTGTAGGCATCGCCGGCGATGTTGCTGATGCTAAGTCGTTCGAATTGGTGGCGTCGGTTAATCGTGGAATGTACTTGCTACAAGTCACAGAAGAATTCTGAAAAAAGCAGACAATTATTACAAATATACGAAAATTTTGAAAAAAACTTATTATTTATGGAACTGAAGGAGAAATTATGTAGAATGAAATGATCGAAAAGTGTTACGAAACCAAAACCGCAGCCTTGGATAGGACGCATCAACCGATACTCACAAGTGGAATACCAAAGCTAAGCTGGGCATTCAAGGAACTAGGAAATAATAGTGACAAACAGAAATGTACAGATCACACTACTTTTCAATGGTGGAAAACAAAGCTTGTTTGACATCCCTGCATTTCGACGGATCAACGAAAGACTGTATCTAAGAATCTTAAAGTAAACTTTTCAATATAAAATTCATGCACATGCCGCATAGAAAGTAAATATGACAAATTTCCGTTAAGTGATGTAAAAATGTGCAACCATCTGTGTTAATAAGTAACTCCTAGCACCCCGCTTTGTGCAGAGGTCCATCACTTCGATAACGTCTTGACCTACTCCACTGATCCATGTCAAGCAGGGACTACCATACCATACCTTTCTGCCATATTTTATTATAGATATTGTTCTCTATAGACTTTCCAGGCTAGGTCATCTTTACCCATATAGTCTGCATGGACGCCTTTACGCGGGCCAGAACTCTTATGTGGAATCGAAAACGGTTTCATGGCTATGGATCTTAGAAATGAAAAGGAACGGTTGAGGGAACTATACTGGGCGAGCCTACCGGGGATGGAGCAGTCCAGGCTTATTGAGGGATGCGAACCCATACGCACAAACGATTGCTTAAACCTCACCAAAAAGAACCTCCGAATCATAGTGGGAATTCTCACTGGTCATTGTCGGCTGAAGTATCACCTAGGGAAGCTAGGGATATCTGCGGACACCGCTTGCAGGTTTTGTAGAGTATGAGAAACCTCTAACACGTCCTGGGACAGTGTCCGGCACTTGTGCAAAGTAGGTTGAGGCATCTGGGAGAACACTTATACAAGATGGAAGTAGGGGACATACTAAACTTCCTCACGGTTATAGGTCTGCTTGAGATACTATGATCAGTAGGTGCACTATAACCAGTAAAAGGGGCACAATGCACAATTCCCTTAACAGAATAATAATAATAACCGCAGTCTGCTGGTCGAATTTCATACACAACCAAACGATCGCGATATTGTTCATACTTTATGCTTCTGTTGGTAGCATTCTTCATAAGATTTTCCTGTAGAACGCGACTAAAGGCTCCCAATTTCCCTTACTGAGAACATAAGTCCTTGAGGAACGCGCCAGAACTGCTATTCGCATATGCTTCGTCTTGCCTTCAATATTGTCAACAGCCCAAAATCCTTCACTGCCTGCTCGACAAGCGGAAGGCAGTGTTACATCTCGGTATGTTATTTCCATTATATCGATATCGTCAAGATAGGGCAACAATTGGAACAGAATAGTACCTCTGCCATTCGCCTTAGTGTCACGAATCACTTTTTCTGGGGTTATTGATAATCAAAGGTCTTTACAACTATCCTGTTTCTTTTATCTGACCTCCGCACTTGTTAGAATCAGCTTAGTCAATGACTTACTGACTTTGTCGATATAACGAATTCTCTTATGGCCGCGTGCAGTTTTACCATAGGCTTTAAAAATAGAGGAAAATATAGTGCACCTGATTGCCATTTTTTTCATCGCAGAATATCTGATCTGTTGCTGATTACCTGAACTGAACTCTATCTGATATAATATTTTCGTTTCCAATCATCAGGCATTGATTCGTTGTGCCAAAGCTTCAACATTTTAAGCCGATGAGCTGCTTGGTGTTGTTGGTCACCTTCACCAGTTTAACCAGTTCGGCTATAATTCCATCGGCTCCTGGAACTGGTTCTTAAGCCGATTAATTGCACGGACCGTTCCTTCCATTGTTCCAGTAATCATCTGCCGTTTTTAATTGGCGGAACCTTCAACTGCCCCTATCTTCGGGAATCAGATTTCGCTTTTTATTTCGCCAAGATGAACATCGAAGCATTCTGTATCGCAGTTTCTCCCTGCACTTTTCGCTCCCGCTTATCCAATCGATACAGTTCTCTGCTCGTGCTTACGTTTTTTGAAATTGCTGCATTGCTCGATATGCAGTATTCTTCCGTTTCATCGCTAGCCCATGATTTTACGCCAGTGGGGAGTTATGATTTTCAGTTTTGTTCATTCATTTCCAAACGTTTATTTTAATTTCATTCATTCATTGATTCAAAATACGATTTGGAACGTACTTCTCCAAAAGGGCCGAAATGGATAACTGCAAAAATGCAACAGTAATTTGATCTCTTCTCTGCGGCAGTCTGTGTGAGGATAAAGTCGAAACGAAAGACGACACAACACTAGCACAGCTTAACGTTTTCTGGCTACCAAGTGGTGGAATTTGTGTTGTCTAAGGGTGGTAAAAGTGTCCGGATAGCTCAGTGGTTAGAGCACTAGGCTGTCATACGGAAGGTCGCGGTTCAAATCTCACTGGTGGCAGTGGAATTTGCATCGTGATTTGACGTCGGATACCAGTCGACTCAGCTGTGAATGAGTACCTGAGTCAAATCAGGGTAATAATCTCGGGCGGGCGCAATGCTGACCACATTGCCTCCTAGTGTACCGTTACGGTCTTGAATGAAGTGCTCTAACACACTTCAAGGCCCTGATCCAATATGGATTGTTGCGCCAACGATTATTATTATTAAGGGTGGTAAATATCGGCAAAGGTTCAGGTTTGTAAGTTTCTCTCAGAATAATCTTTTGGACAACTGATCTTCTGTATCAAAATCTTGGACACAGAATTGATGGTGTATAATCCCTCATTCAAGTTGACGTCTACTGAAATGCTGTATGATAAAATCATATAATAGAAGAAAAAAATGGAATCAGAAGCCAATCGAAATGTTTAAACTTTGCTGAAGATTTCGGATAGATGGATTTTTAAAACAATAAATTAGCCAGCTTTTTGGCGGCAAATTATCAACAACGCATTAAGTTAAATTAAATTTCTAATGTCGCGTCAGAAATGGAAAAGCCTGATATTATCAGTAAACAAAAACAAGTCGGGAAACCGGAAGCTAGACGCTTCAGGTATGAAAGGTTTTGTGTATTTCTTCTATAAAGAAATTTGGGTATGCATTTGTCCCATTAGCATGTAGCACGTAAAATATGCATATATTATGTGAAAATATCCACTTTCAAGTGATATTGACATTCATAGTCTTAAATTTGCAGGGAAGCGACAGTTTTGACTTAGTATAATTTTGCGAGTAATGGTGCGATTTTCACCAAATTTGGCAGGATTATGCTCTATGCTATAGTCTATATTGCTGCAAAATTGTGTGATTCCAGGGTGAACTTAAGGGGGGTTTTCCTGCCAATTACTAAAAATTATAGTAATGTACTGTTATTAACTTTATTTGAACAGATATCGATATGGAAGGTATTTCGGAGCCTAGGCACCATATAGTGGCAGCCCCCTGATTTTTTTTCAGATTTTCGGTTGGGTAGTTTCTGAGAATGGGTTCTTAAAAAAAATGGTCAATTTCAACCCCCCGTCAAAACTAAGATCGGCTTTAAAAAGTACTAATCGAGACCTTTAATTTGATATCCCACATGACTATATTTGATGAAAAAAAAATTTACACCCCCCTTTTGCATGTATGGGGACCCCCCTTAAATTCGACGTAAAAGAATGTAACTCACTATATGCGTGAGCGTTCACAGTTCCCACCGTTCTACCAAATTTGGTGCCAATCGCTACAACCTGTCGCTTGTGTTTACACAAAACCTTAAAAAGAACATTAACAAGTTGAATACTGGAAGATTTTGTGTATTTATTGTATAAATATATTTGAATGTAGAACTATTCCCTCTGTACATAATCATATATTTGCATTTGACATGTCACACTACTCACTTTAGTGTGATGTTAATATTTAGAGTCTTGGACAATAAATTAACACGGAAGAGACAACTTTCATTAACTGTAACTTTGTCAGTAATAGTACGATTTGGGGATATCGTGCTCCATAATATAGTCTATATTAGTACAAGTTTCTCTGACTCTAGGATAAACTTAAGGGGGGTTCTGAGCAATTTCCAGAACACATAGTAATATACTATTATTATTAGCAGATATCGATATGGAGGGTAGGGAGTAGATATCGGAAAGAGGCAACTTCGTGTTTTTTCTTTCAGATCCTTCGATTGGATAGTTGCTGAGAACGAGTTTATGAATAGTACTTGTCACACACTCCCCGTCTTTTCAACAACACAAATTTTAAACTCCTCGGATTGGTTTTATCATTCCACTATTTTGTATATCAGCTAATCCCACGTTATCTAAGTTGAATGATAATGCG
The DNA here is from genome assembly GCF_905115235.1 of Hermetia illucens. Taxonomy (NCBI): domain Eukaryota; kingdom Metazoa; phylum Arthropoda; class Insecta; order Diptera; family Stratiomyidae; genus Hermetia; species Hermetia illucens. The sequence goes on along the minus strand of NC_051849.1, from coordinate 141,099,309 downwards.
GATCAACCAAACATAAAAAGAGTAACATTTTCGATTGCGAATCACCTATGCAAACCTTAGCTATACTAACACTGAAGTTTAAATTATTAATCATTGTTGCTTCTGCATTTTAAACAATGTCAATTTTAGTAACTCTATATCTTTTGCTTAATCGTTACATCCTTAAACAATGAACTGATAACCTGCTGCAGGGTACCAATTCCGTATCGCAGTGAATCCTGTATCAAGGCCCCATCGTGCTGCTTTTCCGAATCAATGTAATAGAATGCAAAATCATTAGCATCACAGTCTGAGAGAATAGGGGTAAGGTAAACTTTCAGAGGAATTTGAAGTCCCAAGCGGAGTCCGACAAGGTTGGATTCCGTTACCGATAATATTCGTTCTTATTATCGGCGACTTTGTTTATATCGGCTTGTCTTTTGAAATTGAGAGCTAGACAGGCCAAATTTGTTTGACCTTTTCGATGGAAATTATTTTATTCGTATTTGCGGTCCCTACAGTGAGTCAGTACTGAAACGCAAACTACTATCATTGTTCTGCATAGTGAAGGCAAATCCAAATGTAAAATTGCGTCTCAACTTAAATTATTGGAGACTTGTGTTCATCGCACTATTGTACGATATATGGACTCTGGTAGTAATCCAAATCGCCCGCTCTATGGAAGGCCAAGATCTATCACAACTAGTGAGGATAAATTTATTATTGTTACCAGCAGGCCGTAGACATGCGTAAACGCTCCAAAGATTCGCGACGAAATCAATAAATCTTGTTTGGCCGTGTTCTGCTCGAAAATCTGTTAAAGCCACAAAACAAGGAGAATCGGATGCAATCGATTCTTACCAATTGAGAATGATCAGAAGAAGTTTTTAAAAAGTTCTTTGGCACGACAAACCGAAATATGAATGGTTTGGCCCAAGAAAAATCTCCATACGTCGTAGGGTCGAAGAAAAGATGATGTCAAATTCTGTGGTTTCAACTACCAAACATATTGATATGAAAAAAGGAACTACGTCGACTGAGCACTCTTTGAACAGGTCGAAAAATATACGATTGATTTCTTGGCAAGACGTAATTAAGGGGGTTTGCGGTGAATTTATAAAATATGATAACTTGCTATTATTAACTTTATTTGGGCAAATATCGGAATGGTATGATTTTTTTTTAATTTCTCGGCTGAATAGGTCCTAAGAATGAAACTTTTTTCACTTTTTGGGGCGACTCACTCCACTATGTTTCACTCAATATTAGAAAAGCCGCTTCGAAAAGTACCAATTGAGCATTTTCATTTGATATCTCAAATTACCACATTCTGTGAAAAAAATGTTACGGCCCCGTCATATTGCGTAGCGAATTGCGAAAGTGATCACTATTTCGTTAGAGTGATATCCCAACTAGCAAACAATTGGAATATCGGACTCACCCTCGCTTTCAGGTTTGATATCGCGAAGTCCAAGGATAAAGAAAACGACCTCCAAATAAGTCAAAATATTAGAACACCATGTCCTTCAGCCACTAAATCAGCATCAGTTAAACGACAATGTTCACGAGAAATGGACAAAGTTTGATAACGAGTGCAAACAAGTATTGAAAGCAAAAACTCTGTACATAAAGTACGTAGAACTAAAACGAATCGCCCACAAAATCTGTAGAAAGAAAAATACACAAGCATATAAATGACGATATCTGCAGATCACCCAGATGTGACCTTGAAGATCCACAAACTTTTGAACGGATCAATGGATCTATGTCGGAAGACTGACACAAAAGTTTGACATGCAATACTTAATAATAATATATAATATATATAAGAACAAGTGAAAATGGGTCCGTAAATGAATTGATCATTTGCCAGCCACTTTCCGGTACTAATTGAGACTTTTCATTTGAACCCAACATATAACCACATCCAAAAATCCCCATTCCACTCAAATGCTAACCAACTTAACAAAATATTCATAATTTTCCTCATCTCTGAGTTTTCCACTGAGTAAATAAAATAAAAATAATTCAAACCAATTTCAAATTGGCCGATCGACAATTAAGAAACGGAATACTTACGGCTATATAGCTTGTTGCCTTGCGCTCAGCTGGTGGGGCAGGTGATGTTGTTTTCCGTACATTATGCACATGTTGATTACTACTGTTATTGCTACTCGTAATTGTACTTGTATTATTACTACTAACCACCACTGCACTACTAGACGTAACAACTAATTTCAATTTTTCTCCAGGTTCCGGTGTAACAGGTAAAGACGTCGACAGATCAGATCGACTAACATCGTCTTCATAATCATCATCGTCCTCTTCGTCATCTTCATCTTCATGCGGTTCAGCTTTCATTTCAAGCTTCACATTAACTCTATTATCATTACTTATAAAATTATTGGTAGGTTGCTGCAGATCATGCATTTCTTTCTTTACATTTGGTGGTCGTCCAGTTGTTCTCGACGCTGTAGAGACAAATAATTCAATAATTTTCAGAATGATAGATTTCCGACCGGAGAGCGAATGATCTTTAGCTGTTTATAATGTAATTGCAAACCGATATTACCTGCTGTATTTTCTGTTTTTATCTTTTTCTTCCGTTTCTTTCTCGTTGTTTTTGGCGTTGTTTTCACAACCGGTTGTTGAACAATCGGTGGACCCTCCAGTTTGTGACCGACTAACACACACCATCCTACTGGGTAGATGTCAGGTGATTCGCAGTCTAACCACTGATCATATTCTTCGGGCCAACCATCGAAACGTATCTTAAGTAGGCGACCCACAATCCGAGCGACCGTCGCAACGCAAACCAATCGCGGATCCATCAAATCAGCGCATTCTAGTCGCATATTTGGCTGTTAATGTAATGAATGCGTATATTATATTCTCCGTATATTCTGCAATTCGATGCTGTTTGTAAGCTACATACCCGAAAGCCATGATCTGGAATATCGCGATGGAACAGATGTTCATCAGCTGGCAAGCTTTTCGTTTCCTCTAGATAAGTATCCCATCTGAACGTGTTGATATCATAACCATTGGGTGGCGTTAAGGTAATACCGTTCGCTGCACAAAATCCAACTGGAAATATACTTGGCGATTTCTCATGGTAGCAGAACCTGACAACGAAAATTTTACCAATAAAATTTCTTTCATATTTATATGGATATATGAATTTACCAGTCTGATCCCGTCGCATCTGGATCATACGAATCGATTCTTATCATCATGTAGCCGAATTTTAAGACAGCCATTACAGTCGCTACACAAATCGATGATAAATTGAGGGGATCGACTGCTTCAAGTTTCATGCCTTCAACGAATCCGTTCGTTTTTCCCTCTAAATAGTATTCTTCAAACGTGAAATTCATTTTGAATAATTCGATTGTGGCATCGTCTTCATGAACTTCGATCATTTGATCACAACCAGCTGGAAAGAAAATACATTTTCTATTAAACGAAGTGGCTTCAAATTATTTATTTAATCTAGTTTCTTTGATATGAATCGGTGGGCTAGCAACTTGCAGAACATTTCTTGCTGTAGAAACATTACCCGCGCCTTGTATAAGGAGGCTATAGTGTCAGCCTTGACTTGGTTTTTGGAACGACAACGATATCGGGGGAAAATGGTAGCTTTTTTTAATTTAAGCAGTAGTTCAAGCGTAACAAGCTTGCTTAGGTTAGATGCTGAAACCCTGGAGGGTATCTTTCTCAGTTTTGGGACATTGGCCTGGGCTGGGCTGGGCTGCTTATGGCAACCGCAAAGGGCGTCCTCGTTCCTTGGGAGCAAGTTTGGGAATACTGAATTTCATTCAGGTACAGAATGAGGCGCATTTCAATAATAGTGCTATGCAGAAAGAGGCTTTCTATGAGCAATTGGATGCAGATTAGGAGAGGCTCTCTAAAGATGAAATTTTCGTTGTGAATATCAAATGTCAAACTAGGTCTGACAACAATTGCTCGAATATGTGATGGAAAAATACGGCTTTGGTCGACGGTAACGATAATGATAAGAACTTTCTACAGTCTCCGCGAGTCGCTATTGGTCCATAAGCACGATCCGGATTCAACGGATCAATAACGTACGAGCAATCAAATAGACCACAATGAGATCAGCAGTAGATTTAGGAGGTGCCTTCTGGTTATGCGTAGCAATAGAGGCATTGACATCATCCTAGAAGGGATCATCATCTAAAGGTTGCTTTTTCTTGAACGCTTCATTTAAGCGTTCGAGTTATGCACTGTTAAGAACGAAGATGGACTTTTCGTCAAGTAGTGGCAGTTCATAATTGACAATTTGCAAATTTGGAGGTTCTTTGTGAGCTTGCTCTCTTTAAATGATTCCAAACTGTTATGTGGTTGAGGTTTGATGCCTCTTCTATCTCCTGATACCTTGCATGCTGATTTAGCTCAACCATTTTCATTATGTCATCGACTTTACCAGTGACTGGTCGACCAGAGCGAGGTGCACCTTTGACATCCAAATTTCCGGAACGGAATAGAGCAAGCCACACCTGGTTGCTGCGTTCACTCACAGCAATCTCACTGTATATTTTACAAATTTGTTGGCATGTCTTTACAGCATTTCGCTAAAGTAGAAAAGCACCACATAACGTACTTTTTCAGATATCTGCGACGATAGCGACGAATTGCAAAATTGGATTAAAAATAATAATCGTTGGCGCAACAATCCAATTGGATCAGGGCTTTGAAGTGTGCTAGAGCACTTCACTCAAAACCATAATGGCACATTACAGTACACTATAGGGGGTAATGTGATGAGCATTCCGATCTCCCGAGATAATTACCCTGATTTGACTCAGGTATTCATTCACAGCTGATTCGATTAGTATCCGGCATCCAGTCCCGATAACAAATCCCTCTGCCACCAGTGCACCGCAACCTTCCGCTACGAGAGCCCAGCGTTTTAACCATTTGAACCATCCAGACATGTATTAAAAAGCCTGAAATGTCACTTTTCAACCGCACGTCAGTGTAAACAGATGTATAGGTATCAACACCACATAGTGTCAAAAATCGGGGGAAACTTTTAATGTTACCCAATATGATCTATATCCCCCAATGCAATGAGAGAACTATTTTCTTGATCGAACGGAAGATCATTGAATAATCCGCTTGAAAATATTGATGATCATTTGGCTGCCATCTTCTCTTTGCTCTTTTCTCGAGCGCTACTCAGGGTAGCGTCACGTCTCGAAGGGGTGAATCGACAAAACTAAGGGATTAAAGGCTCTATTGATCGCGCTGTGAAATCCCGGCAAATTCAGTGTAGTCTGCAACATGGTAAAAGGAAATTTTTTATTGATCAGAGTAGCAAAAATTGTAACAGATAGTTACGATTTCAGAAATGTATACTGCATCACGAAAGAACTGGCTTTCAATAGCCGTCTGAAGGAAATTAGCAGTATTATGGCCAGTCAGAATGCTTACCAACACTTCTGCAAGTTTTCATGCTTTTGGACATAGGTCGCAGAGATATAAGCTAAAATAATCCGCAGAGATATAAGCTAAAATAACGCATTAAGAAGTCCTTCGAAGGCTTGATTGACAGAGAACAGACTGGTTTCCGCTACACATCATTTTTACAATGACCAGATCGACACCCTGCGGATCATTCTTCTTTCATCGTGAGTAGGGAGGATCACTGAGGTAAAATCTCAGAGCAATTTGAAGTTCAAAGCAGAGTTTACCAGAGCTGTATCCTGTCGCTGATACTTTTCCTTCTTGTTGTCGATGCCATTCTCCATCTACCTTGTGCGGAGATCATGACATCTTTCCTCTTTCTGTGCAAGTATTCTTTCTTATAAGTCTATCCTAATACCAGTATAATTTAATAAAATATCAACTGGCTAAAAAGAGAAGCCATTATTCGATTGACGTCGGATACTAGTCGACTCGGATGTGAATGAGTGCCTAAATTAAAATTAGGGTAATAATCTCGGGCGAGCGCAGTGCTGACCACATTGCCTCCCACAGGGTACTGTAATCCTGTAGTGTACCATTACGATCTTGATTGAAGTGCTCTAGTACACTTCAAGGCACACTAGTTTGCGGACCGTAGAAATATGTTCTGAATAAGTTCTGAAAATTTCAAAGAATTTCGTTGGATAGATTTTGGGCTATGGTGGCTTTCGATTTTCAACATGCAGTTTCGAGACAAACGCATTTAAAACGTAGAATGCGATTTTTAACCGTAAAATCTTAATAGACCATTAATCTGCTATATCTAGTCCATAAACCTAAGATTTCTTGAAGAAACACAAGTAAAGCCTTGGCTTCAATTCTTATCATTTTAGCGAAGTTATTCGAACGCGAATTCTTATGATTTTAGCGAAGTTATTCGAACGTCATTAGGACCGAAAAGTACGCGCTTTATTACGGTGATCGACATAAACATGGCATGCGGCATTTTACCTGTTTAACACCGTAATTTCCGAACGACTCGCAATATCAAGAAATAACTTTGCTCATATATTCTACACTATCTAAATACAATTGATGCCAAAAAAAATCGGATGCGGCACACAGGATGACCCCCTTAAAGCAGCAATAGATAACAGTCCAGTTCGTAACCCATCGACAACTTCAAAACATTAGTGCAATCGATTGCTGTTCCACCTATTCCGTACCGAATGTGTCAGCAATTCGGGGATCAAAGCAGTAGGGATATGATCTACTTATCAAAGGCGACTTGCAATGACTCGTTGACATAAAAGAGAATGGAATTTTTGATGGCTCGTTTTCTTTTCATCGTAGAAAATACAGGCAACAATG